>NC_057401.1:4574313-4752228 GCF_019320065.1 Cervus canadensis
GTAAGTCAGACAGAAAAAGACAAATATGATATTGCTTATATGTGGAATCTAAAAAAAAAAGTGGTATAAATGAACTTATTTACAGAACAGGAATAGCATTACAGATGTAGAAAACAAACTATGGTTACCAGGAGGGAAGAGGAGAAGGATAAGTTGTTAGGTTGGGATCGACATATACACACAATACAGATAACTAATAAGGACCGGCTGTATAGCATCAGAGAAGGAACTGGCAACCCACTCCAGTATTCTTGCCTGGAGAATCCCATGGACAGAGGAGCCTGGCGGGCTACAGTCCAGAGGGTCACACTGAGTTGGACATGACTGAAGCGACTCAGCACGCATGCATGTATAGCATAGGAACTCTACTCAATACTTTGTAATGGACTATATAGGAAAAGAACCTAAAAAAGAGTGGAGATATATATTTGTATAACTGATTCACTTTGTGGTACAGTAGAAACTAACACAAAATTATAAATAAACTATACTCCAATAAAAATTAAGAGAAAATCACAACAGTAGGGACAACCAATCACAAATAGCCAAGTAGACTTTAAAATACAGCCAGACAAATCGTTCCTTTGCTTTGCTTCGGCAGTTCCTCTGTAAAAGTCCTTTCCCTGGCTCCTGTGCTTCTGGCCACTTCCAGTTTGGTGCTGCCTTATCTGAATTAATCTTTGCTCAAATAAACTCTTAAAAAATTATTTTTCCAGAAATGCACTTTTTAATCTTAAAACTCAGAATAAGCAAATCAGTTCTTTCATTCAGGCAGTGCATATTTTTAAGGAAATATCTATTATTTCTTCGTTTGGTTCTTTGTAGCATGTGGGATCTTTCATTGCGGACTCTTTACTTGTGGCACAGGCTCAATAGTTGCAGCTCGCAGACCTAGTTGCTCCTTGGCATATGGGATCATGGTTCCCCCACCAGGGACTGAACCCATGTCCCCTGCATTGTAAAGCAGATTCTTAACCATTGGTCCAGTAGGGAGATCCTTCAGGCACTGTGTATTTATCACCTGCCTGCTATGAGCAGGCTCTGTGCAGGGTGGGCACACACTGTCTTTCCTACATGGAACCCACACTTTAGCAGCAGAGAGAGAATTACAACAGGACTTACAAATGCCGTGAGTGTAACAGAAAAGAAGATTGTGGATCTGCAGGTGTACTTCTTCCCACATGCAGGCTTTATTCATTCACCTGTTCATTCATTCAGCATCAGGTGAGAGCACCTACTATGTAGCCTGTTCTTTGTTGAGCACTGTGGGTGTAGAGAGAGTCAGACACCATGGTGATTGCCAAGTTACAAAGTCAGATCTCTAACAGTGGACACTGTCAGAAAGGAGGGCCACATGACATGGACCTTGATGGGTGGGTAGGAGCTCAGGAGGGAGAAAGAAGGAACTTCAAATATAAGACTAGGTATTTGTGAGTGTGTAACAGGAAGTTCTGCTCTAAGACAGTTAGATCAGGGGCTCACCATTTTCCAAAGAAAACACATACCAGAAAAAAAGCATTTAAAATAAACAGACTCCAAAACAAAAAATTATAGGGAAAAAACAGAAAGAAAGATTAGTTTGGAACACTGTCTTGAAAAGGAAATGAAAAATTAAGAGAATAAATTTATCTTATAGTCAGTAAATATTATTATATTTATAGTTGTTTTAGTTCTATTTTAAAAATGGAAATACAGTTGGCTTACAATGTTGTCTTAGTTTTTGGCATACAGCAAAGTGATTCAGTTACATATACATATATATACATACACACACACACATATATACCTTTTCATATTCTTTTCCATTATAGTTTATTACAGGATGCTGAATATAGTTTCCTGTGTTATACAGTAGGTCCTTGTTATGTATTTTATACATAACTATACTATATTTTATACTATACTATATTTTATACATAACTATACACAATATATCTTAATTTCAAATTCCTAATTTATCTCTCCCTCCCCACTCTCCATCTATTCCCTTTGGTAACCAAAGGTTTCTTTTTTGTGTCTGTAAGTCTATTTATGTTTTATAAATTGGTTTATCTGTACCATTTTAAAATATTCCACATATAAGTAATATCACATGGCATTTGTCTTTGACTTACTTCACTTAGTATAATAATCCCTAGGTCCATCTATATTGCTGCAATTGGCATTATTTCATTTTTCTTTATGGCTGAATAATATTATGTTATGTGTATGTGTCCATTTATCTGTTGATAGGTATTTAGGTTGTTTTCAAGTGTTGGCTTTTATAAATAGTGCTGCTATGAACATTGGGGTGCACATGTTTTTGACTTTTTACCTTTTCTGGATATATGCCCAGGAGTGGGATTGTAGGATCATACGGCAAATTTATTTTTAATTTTCTGAGGGACCTCCATACTGCTCTCCATCGTAGCTGTACCAATTTACATTCCCACAGCAGTGCAGAGAAAGGTTCCTTTCTTCCCACAGAGGGTGCAATTTTAAATAGGATCGTTGGCTGGGCCTCATAAGGTGACATCTCAGTAAAGACGTGAGCCAGATGAGGCATCAGACAGGCAGAAATCTGGGGAAGGTCATTGCAAACAAAGGGAAGAGTCAGTGCAAAGGCCCAGAGGCAGGAATGCGCCGGCCTTGTGTGGTGAATCCACCGTAAGAAGCCGAAGGCGAAGGAGACGACTTTGAGGTGAGAGGCAGAGCTAAAGTGAGCCAGTGCGACCACTGAGGCTTCTGTGGGCTGGAACCTGGGTGGGGCGGGGTTCGCTGGCAGTGTGCTGGAAAGAAGAGGGTTTGGTGTTAGAACTTGGCTGGGCTGCTTCTTAACTTCTTAAACAGGGCAAATGACAAACCCTTTCACAGCCTCCAGTGGACAGAGGGCCAGATGAAACTTTGACACCCTGTAAACCCCTATGGTCAACAGACTGGTTCCAAATAGGAAAAGGAGTACGTCAAGGCTGTATATTGTCACCCTGCTTATTTAACTTATATGCAGAGTACATCATGAGAAACACTGGGCTGGAGGAAGCAAAAGCTGGAATCAAGATTGCCAGGAGAAATATCAATAACCTCAGATATGCAGATGACACCACCCTTATGGCAGAAAGTGAAGAAGAACTAAAGAGCCTCTTGATGAAAGTGAAAGAGCAGAGTGAAAAAGTTGGCTTAAAGCTCAACATTCAGAAAACTAAGATCATGGCATCTGGTCCCATCACTTCATGACAAATAGATGGAGAAACAGTGGAAACAGTGGCAGACTTTATTTTTCTGGGCTCTAAAATCACTGTAGATGGTCACTGCAGCCATGAAATTAAAAGATGCTTGCTCCTTGGAAAGGAAAGTTATGACCAACCTAGACAGTATATTAAAAAGCAAAGACATTACTTTGCCAACAAAGGTCCATCTAGTCAAGGCTATGGTTTTTCCAGTGGTCATGTATGGATGTGAGAGTTGGACTATAAAGAAAGCTGAGTGCAGAAGAATTGATGCTTTTGAACTGTGGTGTTGGAGAAGACTCTTGAGAGTCCCTTGGACTGCAAGGAGATCCAACCAGTGCATCCTAGAGGAGATCAGTCTGGGTGTTCATTGGAAGGGCTGATGTTGAAGCTGAAGCTCCAATACTTTGGCCACCTGATGCAAAGAGCTGACTCATTGGAAAAGACCTTGATGCTGGGAAAGATTGAGGACAGGAGGAGAGGGGGACGACAGAGGATGAGATGGTTGGATGGCATCATTGACTCGATGGACATGGGTTTGGGTGGACTCTGGGATTTGGTGATGGACAGGGAGGCCTGTCATGCTGCGGTTCATGGGGTTGCGGAGAGTCGGACACGACTGAGCGACTGAACTGAACTGAACTGAAACCCCTATGGAGTCTGGTTCGACCCTACTCCCCTCTGTGGGGCTCCAGCTGGAGCTTAGGATTTGGGCAGAACAGATGGACTGTCCCTGAAAGCACCCCCCGCGCCCCGCAGTTCTCCTTGTCATCTACACAGGCAGCACTGGCAGGCACGGCTGTATGTCACAGGGATGGCTCTTGGTCTGAGCTATGCCAGCTGTGTCCCCAGGGCGTCTTCCAGCTTCTCCTCCTCCTTCCCTCCATTTGCCCTCCTCCCTGCTCCCAGGGTCCCGAGGCTACCAGGCTTGTGCTTAGCCACTGGATCCCCAGGCACAGAGAGCCCCTGAGATGGAAAAGCGGGGCCTGGAGAGGGGAAATCTGACTCCAGCTTCTCCCAGGCCATCAAGAGAGGAGCCTGCAGAAGAGGCCTCTGGGAAAAGATGCAGTTCTCCAACTTGCCAGATGATGAGAATCACCTGGTTACAAATGTGGTTTTGCAGGCGCCTTCCCCAAGGAGTCCAGTGCAAGGGAGCTGGGGCAGGGAGGGGGTTGAGGTTGTCCCAGACTCCAGCAGTTTGTGTCTTCAGGCAAGTTTGGGAAGCCCTGAGAGTGGTTCAAAGAGCCAGGTCTCTATTGGAACCATCTGGATTCCTGCCTAGGATTCCCCAGGCCACACTGCCAGAGTGGCATTAGGTAGTCAATGTCCTTAACTTCTTTGAGTTTCAGTTTCCTCCTTGGGAAGTGACAGAATAAGATTTGCAGGTTCAGCACTTAGCCTTGGGCCTGGCACAAAGGAAGCAAGAACAGATGTTAGGCACTAATCCCCACTGTTATCCTCAGCAGCTGTGGGTGGGAGCAGGGTGGGGAGCACGTGGTGGCCTGCTCACTGCCTACGCCCCTCTGCAGTAAGCTCTCCTGAGAAGCATCAGAGTGGCGCAGGGCAGCCAAATGCCCGCTGCCCCGCCTCCCGCATCCCAGCTGCCCTGCCTGCCCCACTGCAAGAGCTTGGGTGGGCCACTTCTGTGTGCCTCAGTCTCCTCTCCTGCCCCAAGTGAGGAATAATCATGCTTACCTTGTATGCTTCATAAGTCTGGCACATAGAAATCTTTGCAGAGTTGTTAGCTAATTTTACTACCATACCTACCCTTCAATCAATTGACAGACATTTCTGTGCCTACTCTTTGAACTGCGGATGAGAAGTTTCCTTGCTCTTGGGCTCTGGAGTCAGACTGCCTGGGTTTGAAACCAAGCTCTGGCTGTGTGACCTTGGGCAAGTTACTCCTCCTCTCTGGGCCTAAGATGGATTCCTCAGCAGAACTCAGAAATGTAAAAGAGGGTTAGATGGGTTTATTTTAAAGAGTTAGGATATTGCTTGTACCACAGTAAGCTCCATAAATGATAAATAAGTGAAATCTAAGCCTCGGGTCCCTTTTTCCAGGAGCCCCGTCTAGCAACGAGGCCAGCAAGACCCGGGGCTAGGTGGATCTGTTGGCTCCGCAGGGGCAAGCGGCCGGAGCTGGGAACACCTCCCGGAGGAGGCCAGGGCCGGCCCAGGACAGGCGGGCCTGCCCAGTAAGTAGCTGCTCAGTCTTTCCAGCTGATGTCAAGGCGTCAAGTTCTCGGGTCTGCCGCGAATTTGTTTAAATACAGGTATTGAAACGGGCTGCATGGCATCGATTTAAGGGGAAAGCCCTACAAAATAAGATGGGAGCTATTCTGATTAGGCAAAACCTGTGTTTGCTGGCTGCGAGCAACGTGAGGAAGCGAGAGGAGGTCTGGGCCTCCAGCGCGGCGGGAAGGGGAGAGGCTTGTGGGCCCGGTCTCTCGCCCTGGGGGCCCCCAGTCGCGGCTCTCCTCTGCCGGCTTGTGCAGGCGGCGCAGGGCTGAGGGAACTGCATCCTAGCCTGCGGAGCCAGCTTTTTTCTTTTTAATGTCATTGCTTATCTCTCAATTTTTAACCGCAGGGGGTTGCTGTTGTTCAACCTCTCAATACTGTCCGACTCTGCGAGCCTGTGGACTGCAGCACGCCAGGCTTCCGTGTCCTTCACCATCTCCCTAAGCTTGCTCAAACGCATGTCTGTTGGGTCGGTGAGGCCGGTACTTGTTTAATTTCTTTTTTAAAATATTAGATATAACTACTTCTCTATGCACGCCCTGAGAGCCCTGGCCATAGGCAGCCCGCCCGCACCATCCTTATCTCCCCGCGCTTTGCCACCTCAGAGGCGCCCGGGGTTTCTCACTTTTCTGTCCTGGTTGAAATTTCTCACTCAGCATGCGTCGTGTATAGGATATACTTGGAAAACAAATCTGCCAATTTGCCTTGGGAAGGGATCGCTACGGGAAGGCAGGCGTCATTAGTTTAAGATAGTAACGACCCCTTGACCCTCAGCTCTCTGGCTCCAGGACCCCACACCCTCTGCCGGCAAGAGCTGTGTGCGGCTTCCCAGGGCTCCGCGAACTACAGCTTGTTCCATAATGAGCCTGGAAACCAAGCCTGAGATCCCCACCCCACTGGTGAGAGCGTGGGCTAGCCCAGGGCGGGGAGCAGGGTCCTGCTGCATCTTCAGGAGACTGGCTCTCCGTTCTTAAACGCTGTCCCCATCCTGCCTTTCGGTATCTGCTTGGTGGGTTTCCCAGCTCTGTGCTTAGGGAATGTATGACCTTGACCATTGCCTTAACCTCTGGTCCTCAGCTTCCTGATTTGCAAATTAAGATGGATTAGATCAGCAAACTCCACTAAGCATTTAGCCTGTAGTCCTGGCTTTCGGTGAAGCCAGCGCCAGCCAGTCATTGTTATCCCTTTGTGAGAGACCTTGGAGTCACTCTGCTGGCCCCCGAAGGATGACAAAAAGAGGGAGGCATCATAGAAAAACCTCGCGGGATAATATGAGAAAAACATTTTTTTTTCTCTCTAATGTTATTGTTAGCATAATGTAATAGAAAAAAAGGCTGGTTTCCCAGGAGGTGCAGTCATAAAGAATCCACCTGCCAATATAGGAGATGCAAGAGACATGGGTTCGATCGCTGGGTGGTGGCCCCTGGAGTAGGGAATGGCAACCCGCTCCAGTATTCTTGCTTGGAGAATTCGAGGGACAGAGGAGCCTGGCGGGCCCCAGTCCATGGGGTCACAAAGAGTCGGAGACAGCTGAGCGACTGAGCACACACACAGTGTTACCGTAGGCGAGTGTAAGGTGAAAAAGCCCAGAGGTGTGCAGGACCCCCGGGAGGCACTGGACACTGACGAAGGGCAAGAATGTGGGGGAGCTTCAGGTAGAAGGGTCTGCCTGGTTGTGTGAGTCTGGCCACCTGCTGCGGCTAGCCTGGTAGGAAAGGGTTGTCTGAATTAAGAACTGGTCTGATGGCCTGGCGCAGCCTCTGGGTGCCCTTCCAGGAGAGGGGGACAGAGAGTGCTGAAGGCTTGAAGCAGGGTTGTAGGCACAGGAGGCAGAGTGCAGGTGCTGAGCTGAACACATCCGCCTCGCGCAGCCCTCGGCATGGACCTTATAGCAGACAGATTCAAGTCTGAGGGCCAACAGCCCAGCTCTGAGGCAGCATCTCCCCCTTTCCTTACAGAGCTCAGCCCATATACCCTGGCATCCCTGTATCACAAGCGGTGTCCAGCTCGGCACTTAGAATCTCCTGGCATCGTCCCCTCTCCCCAAAGGTGGTGGGGTGAGCCTGAGGGGCAGACGGCACCACAGGCATTGGCAGAGCTGCGTGGTCCTTGGCTTGACAGCAGATGGCCCCCGGCCTGGCCTGGGGCTCTTCCAGCCTAAGAGGTTAGGATATGCCAGGAGCAGTGTTTTGTCTTCCACCAAGAGCTCTGGGGCCAGGCGACCAGGCCGGTACTTTCCAGGCAAAATCCAGAAAAAACCCCATATTCCATAGGAACGCAAAAGCTCTGATGCCCTCCCGCTTTCCTCCCTTTCAGAGAATTGAGTGGAGCTGGAGGTAAAGGAGCTGCGGTCAGCCCCTGCGGACTGGCACTGGCGGACCAGGACTCCGAGCAAGTATTTTTGTCATTCTTGTTTTATTGAAGGAAAAAAAACGGGCATACAGCCAGAAACTCCCACAGTGAGCAGGTTTTTAGCTTGATTTCACTGAGCCTCAATTTTCTCGTCTGACTGTACAGTAGAATTTGTTGGTCAGGGCTAGGGCAAAATTCGTTAAATGCTGAAAAAAACTGCCAAATCGGGGAGCAGGGTTCCCTGACCTTGTGAATTTATGGGGCCTGGTCACCTCTTTGTGGTCCAGGCTCTGCTCTCTGCCCAGCAGAGAGCATGGCCATAGCACCCATGCTGCACTTCCGTCTGGCGTATCTGAGTATCGCTGGTCTGGGGAATTCTGAGAACCTTGACAAGGGCTTTGCTTCTGGGTTCTTCCATCTATAAAATGGGCTGCATGCAGTGTATTCTAAGAAGGATGAGCTCAGGTGCCCTGCAGTCTCCCAGGAATCAGGTGCTTTTCCTCTCCATTTAATGCCCCCTACCTGAAACAGTGCCAGGCACAGTAGAGTTTAAGGAGGTGAGGTTGGGACCTCTGGGCTGGTGTCCTCAGTCTCCGCAGAATCGAACCTCAGTTCTCCCAGCACTGGCTGTTTGCTCCCAGACAAGTCACTAAACCTCTCCAGGCCTCCGTCTGCTAACCTTTAAAACAGAACTTCCCCTTCGCGAGTTACTGAAGATGACATGAGCAACCCCAGAAAGTACCTAACACGGGATCCAGCACGGGAGAGCCTTTATTTATATCAATATCAATGTGCTCAGTGAATACCTATCCCTACAACTCAAGGTCGGCTGCCTCTGCCCTCCAAAATTGTTTCTGAAAGATGGCAAGCTGAAAGAAGCACACGGCCGGATCAGCGCACTCTCTTTAATGGAAAGGAGATTCTCATTTCTTACAGAAACAGGTAAAAACATAAATACGGGGTGGGGGGGGCAGCCGCAAGGCAGCAAGGGCCCGGGCGCCCGGCCCAGGCTTGGGGAAAGGTAGGAGGCTGCTGCGCCCGGGCTCCCAGTCCCAATGGGCAGGTGTTCGGCCGGTTAGGGATGCTCCTGGGCGCTCGGAGGGCACTCCTGGGGCCACAGCTAGGCACCAGGCTGCCGTTTCACTCACCACAATCTGCGTAAACCTGGCCGCAAACTCTCCCTCTCGGGGGAACAAAGGCGCACGGGGCGGGAAAAGCTCCGAAGCCTCCGTGGGAGCGCTTGTGGCATCCGAGGGATCGCAGGATCGTGTCGGGAGCCCTCCCTCTCCCCTGCTTAGTCAGTGTCCCTCTCGAGAGGTGGGATCGGTCGGAGGCCTCCCAGACCGGTCCCTTCTCTACCAGGCTCTGATGCCGTGCAGCGTGGACACTCCCGAGTTACCCTGCGGAATCCCGGGGCTCTGCACCGCGTTCAAGTCCCCGACGCCGAAGTTCACGAAGTTGTTGTTGGCGGCGGCCGTGGCCGACTGCGTCGGAGGCGGCCCGGCCGGGTAAGCAGCGGTGCAGCTGTAGCCGGGGCTGCAAGCCGCGCCCCCGTACCCGGGGTAGGCAGGGTAGGCGTTGTAGCCGTAGGCGTTGAGGCCCACGCCGTAGGCCGGCGCGTAGGGCGCCGAGTCCCCCAGGCAAGGCTTGCCATCGCGCACCAGCACTGGCACCGCGATCCTGCGGGCCGGCGGCGGCGGCGGCGGCGGGGGCAGCCCCACCAGCTCCAGAGTCTGGTCTTGCCGTTGCCGCTTGCACTTGTAGCGCCGGTTCTGGAACCAGATCTTGACCTGCGTGGACGTGAGCTTCAGCACGCTGGCCAGCTGGTCGCGCTCGGGAGCCGACAGGTACCGCTGCTGCTTGAAGCGCCGCTCCAGCTCGTAGACCTGCGCCTGCGAGAAGAGCACGCGCGGCTTCCTCCGCCGTCGCGCGCGGGGTCGCTCGGCGCTGTCGGACTCCGGCTTCTCCAGTTCCACCGCCTTCTGCAGGGCGCACAGCTCTGAGCGGGGAACAGAAAAGCAGAGAGACGCTGTGTCACGGCCACCCAACCCCCCAGAGCTCTCGCCAGGTGATGGGCCCCAGTGGGTGCCACCCCTGTCCCGCCTGGAGCCCCGAGCTCGGCTGCGGCAGACTGCAGGGTACACTGGGCTTCCGCTCGACAGCCAGCTTTTGTTGATCGCCTACTATGTGCCGGGCACGGCTGTGGGCACTGGAGAACAAGAGAGGTCTCTGTTCTCGGGTAGGTCACATTCTGGTGAGACAGACAGACAGTGACTTAAGACAGGCGGCAAAGAGAATAAAGCTCAAGGATGCGCTGGAGTGAATGAGACTAGGAATACTTTGGTTTGCGAAGTTAAAGGAAGGAGACCTCGGCCTTACTCCAGGGTTGGTCACACTGTCTCAAAATTAGGGCAAGCGAAGAAACAGAACGTCAATAAGCAGTCGGTTCGGTATCTATCGAAGGTTCCCGTTCAAATGCTGCGAGAATTGTGCAGCGCCCGAAAAGCAGTGGGTGGGCAGGCGGCCTCGGAACCTGCCTTGAAATCGAATTGGATTCGAATCCGTATGGACCAATTCAAGACGCAGTGCCCGCCGGCAGCTGTTCCGGGACTTTCCCTCGGCTACTAGACAAATCTTTCTAGGCTCACAAGACCCTTTCTGGGTTCATAGCGGCCCTACACCCGCGCCCCCGGCCTCCCCGGGTTCTTGCCGACCCCGCGTTGGGCTACGGTCTTCCCGCCGCGCATTTTCTACCTCCCGGCCAGCCTGCCCCCGGACCTCGGGATGTGCGCGGGGATACGGCCACCTCCCCCAGTCATCTCTTCCATTGTTCCACGCCTTTCGTCGCGAGACATTTTCTAACTATTTCCAGGAAAGAATCTCTAGCTAGGCTCTGGCCGCCTGAGAAAATTGTTATGGAAAAAGAAAGCTGCTAAAATCATTCTTGAGTCCGACGTATCCCATTTTTAAAGAGTTCAAGATCCTTGTTTTCAATGACGCCACTCTTCTGGCACAAAGGAGGAAAGACCCCCAGAAACCCCGGGTAAACGGGTGGGCTAGAGAAGGTCTTGGACCTCCTCCAATTGCGTGTAAAAGTACTTCTGGTGTGCAGCAATTTAATTGCAGCGGTTTTGGTCGGATCCTCAAGAAGACCTTTAAAAAAATACAGGGAGAGAATCTTTCTCGCTGTGTCCACCACAAACAGATCGCTCAACTTCAACTTCATAACAGATCCAGAAGCAGGGCTGCTGCGCCTGGGGCTTTGTTAGGCCAGAAAAAATATATATATAATTTTTTCCTTTCTTTCCTCTCCTGTTTCTGATAACCACGATCCAGCATTTCCTCTAAACCTCCGACTGGACTCCCGGGGGCCCTGGGAATCCTCACTTCTTACATTTGGAGGCCCCTTTGCTCCACCATCCGCCCAGGCACTCGCCTCTTCTGTACTCACGCCAGAGTTTCTCGGCCGCGAGGTCTGGGGACGAAAGCTATCCCAGAGAGAAGGAGCTTGGGTTTCCTCCTCACCTTTCTTATCAGCTCGATGGTCCTTGGCAGGGTCGGGGTCGCCATAGGCACGCGGATAGAAGGCGGGGGCGGCTGAGAAGGCAGGCGCGCACTTGGCGGGCGAGGGCGCGGGGCCCAGCTCGGCGCGCAGCTCGGGGAAGCCGGGCGCCGCGGCCTCCGGCCCCGCGTAGGCCTCGGGCTTGAAGGCGGCCAGCATGCAGGAGGCGGGCGCCAGAGTGGCCTCCAGGCGCGCCGAGAGCTCCCCGGCGGCCAGGCTGCGCTGCTGCTGCTCCAGGTTCAGGATGTCTTTGACCGAGAACGGCGTGGGCGTGAGCGCGGGGCTGGGGAACATGGTGGCAGCGTGCGAATCACAGCGCCAGGCGGGCGGCAGAGCGCGGCGCTGCCCACGGTCCCTGGCAGCCTTCCTGCATGGTGCCCGCCGCGCGCCCGCGCGCCCGCCTTCCAGCTCGGGATGTGGCCAGGCGGCAGGTAGTGCGGGGCGCAAGGGGCAGGAGAGGCGGGACCAGGCCGGAGGAGGGGGACTCAGCCTGCCATTGGGCCGGGGGCCTCGTTGACAGGAGCGATGAGCACTTTCGTGTCACCTAATATAGTCATACGGCTCAAAAAAAAAAAAAAAAAAAAAATCCCGCTGAGCTTTTTAAAGGGGCCGCGACGCGTTTGGAAGACTCCTTTTGCTCCTGCAGCCTGAGATTCGTCCTTAGCGTTAGCCTAAAAATCCTACCAGGACGCATGCATAGGAAAGAACGCGATTATTCTCCGAATCCGACCTTTAGGCCGGGTTGGGTGGATCTGGGATTTGAGGAAATGTCCCTCAGCACCTGAAACGGAATAGGGAAGTGAAGGATTGGGTGGGTGGGTGGGGCTTCGGGGATGGGGTTATTTCTAGGAGCCAGAAGGGTTTTATTACCTATGGTACGGTAGAAGGGTCTGAATAAGGAGAGAGGCATTGGGGAAAGAGTTTGCTCTGGGGTGATGGCCGGAGGGAGGCGTTCTGGACAATTTGGGACTCTGTGTAGCTTGACTTACAGGCCTAGTGGTGGCCTTTCCCCAAGGGGCCAGGCCCTGGGCACTCCTGGAGTGAGTCAAGCTGAAAAGCGCGGTGGGTGGTTGTGTGATGGGGGAGCCCCGCTGAGAGTAGTGCAAGTGGCACAAACACAACTCCAGGGGGCGCAGGTCGTGGCCAGTCTCCTCCCGGAGAGATGACCCTCCTCTAAAGAATGAGACAAATCCAGAATCCCAGCAGGTCAACTCAGCTTCCCGGAATAGAGCTGTCTTCTAGGGAGTCCTGGCTCAGGGCCCGTCGGCCGTTCTGGCCTCCCTCTCCCCACCTGCCCTCCCTGTCTAGGCCTTTGTCTGCCTGGCCTCTGTCCCCAGCTCAGGTTTAGGTCTCAGGCAGGCGGGGCTCCTCGAAACCCAGCGCGCCCAAGATTTCTCTGGGCCGGCTCCGAGTGGGGCGCCCCTGCGGCGGCGGCGGCGGAGGCGGCAAGGGGCCAGGCAAATGCGACGAGGGCTTGAGGGGGTGTTAATTTTTAGCCCAGGGTCAGTAAAGTAGCGATCTTCTGTCAGACCAGTCTTTGAGTGTTTCAGAACAATCTACCCACTCAGATCTTCGGCTGGCTCTGTGTGCCTCTTCCGCCTCATCCCTCTGGGTCCCTTGGAAGATCTGTTTAAAACTTGTAGGGCCTTCCCCTCACCCCCAGAAAACTGCAGAGAGGCATTCTATTTTGTGCACAATTTCAGGAAGGGTCCGGGCAGACAGGATGGTCCCAGGTTAAGGCCTCCGCCTTATCCTATCTCTAGCGATGGCGAGGCTTGTCAGGGGGAAAGCGTTGATTTCCCACGACCCAGGCTTCTGTGGGAAGTCCGGGGGAGCGCGCGGACTCTCTGAGAACGGAGGCTTACTGTAGGGCTCGGCTCCTGGCGCAGGACAAGTTGGGAACTGGGGAAGAAGCGTTTGGGCCAGAAGAAAGGCGCTCAGGGCGAAAGGCAACCTAAGGATAGGGCTCAGGGCCTTAGACTCCGCACTGTGCGGTCAAGGCGCCCTCAAGCCTGACGGCGAACCATTGCGCAGGGCCATTGGGCTGGGCGCGAGAGGAGCCAAGCGTAGGCCCAACACTGGGACTCTGCCAGGCCCTCATCGAATCCGCACTCCCGGGACCTGTGGCCCCCGGGCTAGCGCAAAGGCGAGCGGAGCCTGGCGCAGCGGTCGCGGAGTCTCGCTTGCAGGCGCCAGCTGCCGGTGCCAGGCCCCCACCCCCGCGGGGGAGTCCCGCTTCAAGGCTTCAGCCGGGGACCCACGGTCGGTTCTGAGACGGTTAGCTTGGTCTTTCGTAGAGATGATTTATTTTCAAATGTGGAGAATCCCCAAGCCCCAGGAACCCTCCTCATCCGCCCACCTCACAACCCGTGTTCTCCCTCGACGGATCTACAGATCGGTGGCCTCTCTTCGGCCCTACCTCGAAACGGGCTTTCCGCCAACAGTACCGTAATTGCCCTCAACCAGCCCAGCTTGGGGGCCCACTTCTCCTTTCAAGAATGTTTTTTGGGGAGTGGGAGAGGATGCCTATCGCCGAGGCGGTGACGTCTGGCAAACGAGGCACATCCGATTCAATTAAACGTCTCGCTGAAAAGAGCTGGGAGCGAGGGTCCTGGGAGCGCTGTTAAGTGAATGGGCTGGCCAGGCGGCTGGCGATGACAGTTTGAAAGATTAGTGTGAGCCGACGCCTGAAATATTACCGTTTAATGGGGGACATTGAGGCTGCATCCGGGATCTCTGTTTTTAGTTTGTGTGTGTGTGTGTGTGTGTGTGTGTGTTTTAAGAGAGAGTTCTGGAGGAAGAGAAAAATTCAGTATGTCCTCTGCAAATCAAGGCGGTGAAGATTTATCACCTATTTTGGGGCATGGAGAGGGTCCCTAAAGCTGACAGATAGTTTTGTGGGTCAGGTGTCATGAAAAGGAGAGGAAAGAAAACCTTCCATATTTGAACAAAATCAATAACTTTCAACCCCTTACGCCCTCTGTGAATCTGGTAATAATTTATCTTGGGTCTAAAATAGGCCTTAGCGCTGCCAATGAGAAGAAAATAGGGCAAAACTGGATAAATACGTGCAAAATACAAATTGAGGTGACCCATGTTGGTCTCTGCAGACAAAGAATAATTCCTAAGAGTAATTGAAGAGTAATTCCTAACTTTTCTCTGCAGTCCTCACAGTTTCTGAGTAAAAACAATTTTGTTTTCTTTCAGTGAAGCTGCAGGGGTTGGGAGAGAGGGGGGAGGAGCGGGCGAGGAGGGGGGGGGGAGGAAATTTGATTCTCCCCACCAGGGATGCATCTTCCTTCCCAAGGGCGACTGACCCAACCTGGCTGCCTCTCTAAGCCGCACTTTGGCCAAACTAGCAGGACAAACAAACAGCCTTCAGTCCAGAGAAAGGCAGAGACAGAGAGAAAGACAAAAGGGGGCAGAGAGGAGAGATCGAAAATCTGTTCATTTCCTTGCCTTTTAAAGAGTCGGTGCTTTAAGATGAGCCAGATTCCAGGGTGACTGGAGCGCGTTCTGCGCACATAAAATATTATTAATTGAAAAGCGATCGGAGCGGCCTGAGCCGGCCCCCGCTTTCCTGCAATCAGCACGGCCGGCCGCAAAAGGTATATATGATTAATTGAAAGATAAGCTGGAACTATCACCGGGAATGTCATTAATGCGCCAGGGAGACGTCCATTGGAGACAGGCGGCGTTATCCTCGGCTTTATCTTCAACAACGCCTCGCTCTCGGCCCGCGCCGGGGAAACAGATGGGGATTTCTGTCTGGGACGCTCGCCCCGTGTTTATATTTTGGAAAGAATCGCAACTCGTGGGAGTCCCCGGCAGGCCCCCTGATAAATGAACATTAGCACTTTTTCGGACTACTGTATCAACAAAGGGGCTGCGGCGCGGCAATAATTGGCGAGAAAGCAAACAGAGGGCCGAGCGCGCCTCTGCTCTTCGTCCGGCTGATGGATGAGCAGCGGCGCTGCGGCCGGCTCCCGGCCCTGGCCCCGGCTCCCTGGCTCCCCGGCCGCGGGGCCCCTCAGCCGTCCTGGCTTCCTTCCGGGCCGGGGCTTGAGACTTGGGGGCGTCTCTGGGGGCTGCCGCCCTCGCCTGGGCTCCGGAAGAGTCTGGGCGGGCTCCGCGGCGCTGGCTTTTGCCTGCCCCGGGACTTGCCTTGTTCCAGGGGCTCAGCTGGTTCCAGTGTCTTGCGCTCCCACTGGAGGAGCCATTTGTCCTCGAACGTCATCGCGGATCAGCTTATCTCCATCGCTCCCGAGAGGAGAAAGACGCTCAGAGAGGTGAAGTGACTTGTTCAGGGTCACACAGACGGAAAGGGACAGTTTCAGTATTCGAACACAGGATTAACTACAGACCTGTGAATCCTTATGGCAGAAAGCGAAGAAGAACTAAAGAGCCTCTTGAAGAAAGTGAAAGAAGAGAGTGAAAAAGTTGGATTAAAGCTCAACATTCAGAAAACTAAGATCATGGCATCGGTCCCATCACTTCATGGCAAACAGATGGGGAAACAATGGAAACAGTGTCAGACTTTATTTTTCTGGGCTCCAAAATCACTGCAGATGGTCACTGCAGCCCTGAAATTAAAAGACGCTTACTCCTTGGAAGGAAAGTTATGACCAACCTAGACAGCATGTTAAAAAGCAGAGACATTGCCAACAAAGGTCCATCTAGTCAAGGCTATGGTTTTTCCAGTGGTCATGTATGGATGTGAGAGTTGGACTATAAAGAAAGCTGAGCGCAGAAGAATTGATGCTTTTGAATTGTGGTACTGGAGAAGACTCTTGAGAGTCCCTTGGACTGCAAGGAAATCCAACCAGTCCATCCTAAAGGAAATCAGTCCTGAATATTCATTGGAAGGACTGATGCTGAAGATAAAACTCCAATACTTTGGCCACCTGATGTGAAGAGCTGACTCATTTGAAAAGACCCTGATGCTAGGAAAGATTGAAGGCAGGAGGAGAGGGGGACGACAGAGGATGAGATGGTTGGATGGCATCACTGACTCAATGGACATGAGTTTGAATAAACTTAGGGAGTTGGTGATGGACAGGGAGGCCTGGCATGCTTTAGTCCATGGGGTCGCAAAGAGTTGGACATGACTGAGCGACTGAACTGAACTGTGAATTATTATTGTTTTTTTAAGTACACGTCGCTGCTTCCTAGAACCCTATCATCTGGAGAGGAAGTACAACACCACTCCCTCCCCCAGTACACACCCCACGCAGCTAGAGAGGAGGACCAGGCTGCTGGACTGGGGGTGCTGGCTTTGCCAAAACCAAGGGGTCTTCTGACATATAGTTCCTCTGAGTGAGGGAGAGAGGGGAGGGAGACATTTAAAATTCCTCCTCCCCCTCTTCTTCCATTTCCTCCACAATCTCCTCCATTTCTTACCCCCTCCACCTCCCCCCGTCTCCTTCTCAGACTCCTTCATCTTCTTCTCTTCTTCTTAGGTAACAACTTTATTGAGAGTTAATAGATATAATTCACATACCATATAATTCATCCATTTAAGGTATACAATTCAAGGACTTTCAGTATTTTCACACAGTTGCAATCATGACACAACTAATTCTAGGACATTTTTAAAATTCATCTCCAAAGGAAACCTGTAGGCTTTAGCCACCAACCCCAACACCCTTCCCTACTCCCACCTCCCCAGCTCGAGATCACTACTAATTAATCTACTTTCTGTCTCTATATCCATTTTAGACATTTCAGACAAATGGAATCACATAACATGTGGCTTCTTTCACTTAGCATAATGTTTTCTTCAAGGTTCAACCATGTTATCGCACGTGTCAGTACTTTGCTCCTTTTATGACAGAATGATGCGCTATCGTGTGGGATACCGTATTTTGTTTCTATATTCATCAGCTGATGAACATTTGGGTTGTTTCCACCCTTTGGCTATTACGACTAATCCCCCAGTTCACTTCTACCCTAAAATCTGAGCTGTAGAAATCTGGGGGCCCGTTCTCTGGCCTGCCCCTTTAGCCCTGTCCTTCCCTGAAAGCTGGCTTCATGGGTATGCCAGCTGTGTACTTGCACAGGGCCTGAGCTTAGAAGGGCCCTGTGTTGTGTTGTTGCCGTCTGGAAATTCTTGGTAAGTTTTGAACAAGAGGCTCCACATTTCATGTATTGTGCGCTGGGCCCTACAGATTATAAAAGTGGTCTTGCTTTCTGGTCAGTCTGAGTAGAGTCTTGGAAATACTATCTCCACGTCCCCCAGGCCCTTGTAATCCGTCAGCCTTGTGGTTTCCTTTGCCCCAGGGTCTAGCCTTCTCTAGCCAGCTGGGACAGGCAGGAAGTCCTCTGGGCTGCTTTAAAGACTGTCTATCCGAAGTTGCTCAGCCATAAGAAGGGCCGGGAGCACACGGAAGTGGAAAGAGCAGGCAGATCCGCCTGGCTGCCAGGCGGTGTGTGTGTGTACATACAAAGGTGTGCAGGCGGGTGGGGGAAGCCAGGAGAAAGGCCTAGAAGAGTGGGCCAGAACTTCCACCCAGTCTCCAGATCACTCATTAGTCACTAATGGATACTTGGCCTGATTTCTGCATCTCTTTCTCTTTTTCCTAAAAAAGTTATTTGTTTATTTGTTTTTGGCTTTTTGGGTCTTCGTTGCAGCATGCGGGATCTTTCACCCCAGCACACAGGCCTCTCTCTAGCTGTGAGGCGTGGGTTCCAGAGTGCTGGCTCAGTTGTTGCCATGTATGACTTGATTGCCTCCCAGCTTGTGGGATCCCAGTTCCCCGATCAGGGATCGCACCCACATCCCCTGCATTGGAAGGGGAACTCTTAGCCCCTGGACCACCAGAGTCCATGCATCTCTTGAGTCACACTGACTGGGGTTGCACAGCCCCAGACACACAGACCCTGAAGGAGGCAGAGTTGTAACAAATGAGTACCAGACAGTGAGCCAGTTCTGGGATCTAGCCCTGCTCCTCTGACTGGCTGATCTTGAGCACATTCTTTTTCTTCTCTGATTACTGGTTTCATCTTTGTATCCTTGGTGTTTGTTTTTTTTGTTCCCCTGGCTCCCCTCCCTCCCTCCCTGAGAGCACTCAGGATCTTACTTCCTCAGCCAGAGATGGAACCTGTGCCCCTGCATTAGGAGTGGAAAGCCTTAACCCCTGGACCACCAGGAAAGCCTCTCCTCGGTGGTTTTAGGTGTACTTAGGGTCCTGTCCCAGCTGTGCTATTCTGAGAAACATCCCCTGTTGTTACTTGGACTCACCTGGGCAGTGGGGAAGGGTGGAGAGGCATATTGGTGGTTGTCTAGCTTATAAAATGAAACTGGCTAAGATGGGAAATAAGGCACCTGTTAATTGTGACATTATGCTATTTTGGGGAGTGTGGTCCATACAGCAACACACATCCCACATAAATTGAAAGTGATGTCAGGGAAAGGTAAATGGATTATTCTCACACGGTGCTGTGCCGGGCTTAGTTGTTTAGTCATGCCCTACTTTTCACAACCCCATAGACTGTATGTACCCACCAGGCTCCTCTGTCCATGGGGATTCTCCAGGCAAGAATACTGGAGTGGGTTGCCATGCCCTCCTCCAGGGGATCTTCCCAACCCAGGTCTCCTGAATTGCAGGCAGATTCTTTACTGTCTGAGCCACCAAGGAAGCCCAAGAATACTGGAGTGGGTAGACTATCCCTTCTCCAGGGGAAATTCCCAACCCAGGAATCGAATCGGGGTCTCCTGCATTGCAAGCAGATTCTTTACCAGCTGAGATACCTGGGACCTGGGTAGCCCTAATCTCACACTACATATATTTAATTCCAGATAGATTAAAAATTTAAACTTAAATGAAATATAGCAGTGCTATAGGTGCCTAAGATAATAAGTTTGGAGTGTCTATATATTTGGAAGAGTGGATAAGCAGAACTAAAGACCTAGAAACTGAACTGTATCACCTGATGGCATAAAAATAACTTGTGTACAGCAAAACAAAACACGACCAGAGTGGAGGGGCTTCCCTGGTGGTCCAGTGCCTTGATCCCAGTGCAGGGGGCCCAGGTCAGGGAACGAGATCCCACAGTGCCACTATGAAGAGTTTGCCACAACTAAAGCTCCTGCATGCTGCAACTGGGAGACCCAAGGAGGCCAAATAAATAAATACATAAATATTTAAAAAAATAAACAAAACAGAATAGAATCAAAGAGAAAATGACACACAGTGTAAGTGCTAGAAATAATGACCAAAACCCCTCTGATTTCCACAATATGAAAAGAATTTCTGTACATCAACAAGAAAATGACTCAGCAAAACAATTGAAAAATTGGCCAGGAGTAGCAGAACTTTGCAGGTAAAAAGGAATGAAAGAAGGAAGAAATTTTAAAACCACAAGGCAAATGTTTTCACTCATCAGATTGATAAAGATCACAAAGTCTGATAATTACTCTGCCTTGTCGCTCTTTTACATTGTTGATTGAAAGTGTAAATTGGTAAACCTCTTCAGAGCAACTTAGTACTATCAAAATAAAAAATACATAAGCCCTTTGAACAATATTTCTACTTTTAGGAGTATTCTATATACACATATTATGTATAGAAGAGTATTTTCATTGCAGTTTTAAAAGAATCAAGACATTTTTTACAAACCAATATATCTATCTTGGAAGATTGATTGGAAAAAATAATGTTCACCAATAGGGCAGAAAACTAGCAGCCATGAGAAAAAATTACTTCATTTATATATATTCTTAGGGATACATTTTGAGACATTAAATATCAAATCAAGATGTAGAATTTCTATTTTAAATATGGGCATATGTATATATATGTGTGTGTGTGCTCATATGAATTTCTTTTTTTGAAGGATAAGCAAAATACAATGAAAACTTCTGGGGAAGAGTAATGGGAAAGGGGAGGTCAGGAATAAAACATGACTTTTAGTACATTTTTAAGGACAACTTCCTCCTTTTGTTTTCTGTTTTGTTTTTGTTGCCCACCACATGCATCTATTACTTTTAAAGAGACTTAAAAACAAGATAAACCCCAAATATAATGAATCAAGTTATACCTTTGCGAAAGTGGGGGAGATTCCTGGGCTGTGGAAACAGCTGGGCCAGAATCCCCTGGGGGTACATTTTAAAGATGCACATTTACGGGCCCCACCCCTCATTTTGGGAGCTTGCAAATCAAACGTGTGTGTAGTTTGAAACTTTTGCCCAAGCAGCCATCCAGTGAAGTCTCCAGTCGGAGAGAGAACCGGAGCTAAGGCATTAGTGGTAGGAAGACGAGGAGAGTGGTTAGTGGGGCTTCAGATGGAGGGGAGTGGGGTGACCTTTGTGCAGCACTATCAAGGGACAAGCTTCCCAGGTGGTGCTAGTGGTAAAGAACCCACCTGCCATTGCAGAAGACGTAAGAGACCTGGGTGGGTTCGATCCTTGGGTGGGGAAGATCCCTGGAGGAGGGCATGGCAACCCACTCCAGTATGCTTGCTTGGAAAATCCCATGGACAGAGGAGCCTGGCGGGCTACAGTCCATAGGGTTACAAACAGTCGGAACGACTGAAACGACTTAACACACATGCATGGAGGAACAGGACTCAGCAATTACCACTCAGCAAATTGGCTCTCCTGATTTCTCCCTGACCTTCGCTTTGGTCCAGGGCTAGACCCCAGTTTTGAGGGGGTCACTGGGAATGCAGCTCCCCACATTAGTCCATGCCCTGTTACTTGAAGGTGATGTTGGTCTGGTGGCTGTGAGTGTGGCAGTCGATGAGGCTGGCAGAAGGCTTGCTAACCCCACCCAGGCCCTGCCCTCAGGCTAGCCATTCTGGCAGGTCCTGGATTTTCTGGCTCCTGGCCTTGGACCCACTGTCCATCTGTTTCTTGAGGGCCAGCCTCCAAAACTCTATCTGAAATAGCTCTGAGTCGGAACCAGATCTGGAATCTGTCCTAACAAGGCCAAAATGACTCTTCCCTATCTTGCAGGCGATAAATGGAGGCATATGCTATCTGGTTACCCAAACAGAGGTGGGACCCTTGCAGTCACTGCTCTCGGTAAGGAGGTGGGCCAGGCCCTGGTTCCACAGAGGCTGCGCCCCGCCGGCCGCCCTGGGCTCCGTAGATCCTGCGGGCCTGCTGAGCCTCAGCGAGACCTTGCTTCCGTCTTCGGGAGGACTCTTACGGTGTTAGGAATCTGGCCTTCTCCCGGCAGCACAAGGGGCCACCGCATCTTTGCTCCAAGCGGGATAGTGCTCGACTCGTGGGATACTGGGCACAGTGGCCAGGAAAGCACGTGTGGCCTTGCGTGGAGTGCTCCCGTGGCTGGCCTGCCCTTTAAGTCCTCCAGCCCTCAAGGAGATGACAACCATCCACACCACATGCAAGCATCAGAAAAGTTTCGGGTCCTCATTTTCCGTTAGTATCTGGAACATAGGAGCGAGCAAACAAACAAGTGAAACAAATCTGAACATACCTTAAAGATGTTTCACTTTCCCAAATATTTTTTGGACTTGGGCAGTTGCACACTTTTTCTTATTCCTACAAAGAGATGTAATAGCATCTTCAATTTGTTGGTTTCCTTAACAATAGCCTTATATTCACATCAGGGAATATCCTCATTATATATCTTGAATAAATAATACACCATAAAAACAAAACAACTACGAAAACCCAAAATAAACACGTAAAAAGGGTAATACAATGCAAAGTATCCCAGGCCTCCCCTCAGCCACCCAGTTCCCATCCCTAAAGACAAAGTTGTTTCTGGGTTTATTTATTTATTTTTTAAAAAATTCAACTCTATTGAGGCATAATTAACCTAAAACAAAACGAACACATGTACTGTTTGATGAGTCTTGACATATGAATAAACCCATATAAGAAGCACCACAAAGTTACAAAAAAATTTTTTTTAAATACAAAAATATTTGCATAAATTTAAAAGGTTTCCTTTTGCCCCTTCGGAGTTAATTCCCACCCCCACACAAGTGGTCACTGGCTGAAAATGAATATTCATCCTTCTAGAGACATTTTCTGCAAATTTAAGTATTATTATACATTAAAAATTGTTTTGTTTTCTCTTTTTCAGAGAGGAACTACCTTTTGCCGACGCCTTTGCATTTTTGACTTGACAGTTTTTGTTAACAGCTTCTTTTGGGTAAACCACTTTCTCCTGCTTTGGGGAGTCTATTTCTATAACCGAATTTACCCTGCGTCCGTAGGTGTGACCCGCTTTAAAACTCGTGTTAAGGTTGCCCAGACCGCTTTCAAACTTCCGTTGTCGTTTCGTGTTAATTTCGTGCTTTCTCCTCTGTCCGGCCGTCCCCCTCCTCCCCTCCCTGCTGCAAACCGCTCCAGCGAACACTGCGCGGAGCGGTGGAGAGAACCGAGACGCCGCTACATCTAGTCCCTCAGGATCGCATCGCTGAAGGGCACAGCTGGAAAAGTCAGGTGACATTCGAGCTGGGTAGACAACGATTCGGAAAACCCTGAAGAAGGAAAATGGATTTACTAGGGCCGGGGCACACCTGCGCGGTAGGTGGGTGGACAGCTCGCGAGCCGCGGCTTTGGAAGAGCCTTTGGCAAGAACGCGAAGCTCTGGGAGGAAGCGCCCTGGGCGAAGCGGGGCCTGTTTTTGCCCAAAGCTCGGGGGTGGGGGAAGCTTCGCGGGGTCAGCAGTGCTCGGGCTCCGGAGTGCTGGGGCCGTCAGCCGCGGCTTTCCGGGGAGGTCTTCGAGAGTCTGTGAGGCCTCCCTGGCTCGGGCTGACACCGCGGCCCCCGGAACTTACACCCTGGATTGCTGCGGCCTGGTCAGTGTCGGACTGAAGCTGGAAATGGGCGATCGCCACCTTTCTAGGCCCGCCACCTTCCCTTTTTCCGCATCTTCCTTCCTTGTCCCGCCTTTAGCCTGCTCTGCGAAATGCGGCGACGTTTTCTCAGCCGAATAGAGCCTATTGCGAAAGCCTAGATTGCAAATTGCTGCATAGAAAAAAAAAAAAAAATTCGATTCCGTGAAATTCGGTTCAAGAGGTATTTCTTAAAAGCTTCCCTGGGGCATGGCGCAGGGGACCCGGAGGACAACAAACTTTGGGATTCCAGAGCAGATTCAGTGTCAGCAGAGGGGATACGGCTGATGGCATTCTGCGCTCCCAACAGATCGGCGAAATGCGGGAATTCAGACACAAGAAGAACACACGCTGAACTTCAGAGTCTAAAGGGTCGTGTTGACGCGTCCCCAGTCTTTAAGTGTACACATGACTGACTGTTGTAGACATTCAAGCACTTGGAAAGAGCACAATGGAGCGTTTACTTTTGAGACGTGTATCTACGGAATACGTTCCCAGAGATCAGTAAACCCGCTTTGAATGTGCTTACTGGTGCGCCTTCAATTTGCTGAAACGACGCGGGTACCCAGACACGTATTTTAAGTACATAGGCACTTTCTTTGTGTGTGTTCTAAGTGCACACGGTCACAACTATTTCAAAGGGTACAGCAGACGATCCTGTGACGCCCCCCTTGCTCGCCTGTCCGCTCCGGCCTTCCAGAGCCGCTCTTGGCACACGCGCCAGGTCCGTGTGTCCCTGCGCCCTCACTGGGCGTCGCTTGTGCAGACCGACCCCGTGTGTGTGGAGGGCTGCAGCCTTGTATCTCTAGGTAGGGAACATCTTTTGTCTCTCGGCGAGAAGCTTTCCTCCGGGAAAGATAAAGTAATCGATAGGGTCTTTTAAATAGCTCCGCGTTTCCTGTCGGGAGAGGAGTATCAGCGCGCGCACCAAATCTGCTCTGGTATGTCACCTTATCTCCCGTCCCCGCTGTTGTCCCGAAACGCCGCCTGTCAAGGGAGACGCCACCCGCATTAGGACCCAGACTGGGGCCCTTCCGCTCGGGGTCACGCGCAGCGCCCTCGGCCAGGCCCCGCCGCCCCTTCGGGGTCTGGGAGGGTGGGGAGAAGAGGCGGGGGCCAGGGTGAAGGTGCCGGAAAGCGGGGGCTAGGACTCGGGCCCAGGACGAAACTGACAGGCTGAAACCGACCCGTCTGGGGGAAGCCTTGCGGTGCCTATTACTCGAGATGGAGGGGATGGTTTCTTTTTTTTTTTCTAACCACGAAAATAGTTGTTGAGAGCAGCACTTTGGCGACTCGTGGGCAACCTTGCTTGCCCGCGTCCGGAGGAAAATCGGCTTTGTCACTTGGAGAAGGCCGCCTGGGCCTCATGGCGCGCCTGCCGCGCGTCCCGTTACCTCCAGGAGGCTCGTGAGGGGAGAAGCGCGGACCCCTCAAGCCCCGAGAGTGGGTGGGACCTCCGAAACCGGCCACCGTTTCTGCCTCTGGCGGCGGCGCCTCCCCAGCCTACAGTCGGGTCTGAGGACAGGGCGCAGAGGAAAGAGGCCACCCAGGTTGGTTGGTCTAGCCTTCGCAAAGGCCCTGGGGCCGGTCTCAGCTTTCCCATCTGACGGTGAACCCTGCGCGGAGATCTGCAGGCCAGGCTTGGCGGAGAAGTGTTTTGATGACCTGCCAGTAGGCCCTGACCCTCTAAGCCCCGTTTACCCGAATCTCCTCATTTTTCTGTTTCTGTATCAAAGGCGGTTGTATCTGGCTTTTTTTTTTTTTTAAGAAAAATAATCCAATAAAAATAACAAACACCTTTCGTCCACTTAAGGATGCACACAATCACCAATCATCTAGATAATGTGAAATTCAGCCTCCCTTAATTTCCAGTCTCTCGATTCCTTACAGGGTTTCTTTCTTACCCTGGGGGTCTGGCGGAGGAGGGGGGACGGGGATTACTTCTTGGCTTCCATACAGACTTGCTCCCTTCCAGCTTGCCCAGGATCGTCAGGATTATCCCAACTGCTGAGAAAGGACCACCTACCAAACACATCAGGGGAAAAATACAGGCCTTGAGAAAATTTGGGTTCTCATTTATCAGGATTTATTTATCCAAATAAAAATTATTGTGGGGAAATTATGTAGGGGAAAACATCACCTTTCTTTCTCATGGAGAGGAGCAGGCATTTCTGAATCTTCCCGTTCTTTAAGGCTTTGGTCTAGGTTTTCCTATTCCTTGTGGGCCTTTCCATTTTATTTTATATGTAATTTAAAAAATACCAAATTGATTATTATACATTTTGTTGGTGGCAATGGAGGGGAGACTCTAGCTGTGCATTCTTGCAGGGTGGGTCACTGGCTGTGTTGAAACCAGCAGAATGTGAACTGGACCCTGCCATGACATCTTTGAACCAATAGCCCAATGCCCCCATCTCTTGGTCATTTGAGTTACACTGGTGACCTAGTTATTCAATCCTGGGTTGACCTGGAGCTGGTCCTCCTGGATGGGGGGTGGGGTGGGGGAGAGGGCTGCTTCCCCCATGCCTCTGGGCGGGGGAGGGGGGACCCCTCACCAAAAGCTATTCTGAATGAACTTTCTCTAGCAGGAATCCAGGGTGCTTTGTTTCTCTTCTTCTAACAGAAATGTGTAGGATGAGAGCTGGGAAAGTTAGGACATTTAGAATTGAGAGTGGTGAGATCTGCCAAGTGTAGATCAGGTGTGGATCCTCAGTACACTGCTCTCTTCCTGGATGTGGCCATCTTCTTCTAGAAACTTTAGGCAGTTTTCTTAAGGGGAAGCTGTATTCCTCGTCTGTGAGAAGTGATGAGGGAGGCAGTGGGACCAGGCAGGCACTGGGGACAGTTCTCAGCCGGTTCCTGGGTCCTGAGCAGTGACTCAGTAGGCAGTGACTTTGGAGGACACTCTTTGGGGTAAGAAAGTGAGCTTTGCTCCTACGACAAACCCTGAGGGTGTCCTAAGCCCTGATCCATCCAGCAGTGCACATGCTGCCCCTCACTGAGCATGGATGTGGCTTTGCAGGTGTCCCAGCTTTTGGAAACTTTTTATTCCAGCATCACACAGGAGTGAACAAAAGTAAACAGCCCTGTGAGTTTTTGTAAACTGAACATAGCTGTGTAACTAGAACCCAATTCAAGAAATGGGACATGACCAGTAAGCCCCTTCCATTTTACCACAGGATAATCACTATTCTGACTTCTAACAACATAGATTAGTTTTGCCTGTTTTTGATCGTCACAGGTAGCTAATTATGTAGTATGTATACTCTTTGTGTCTGGCTAGTTTTTACTCAATATATGTTTGTGAGATGCATCTACGTTGTTTGTTGTTGTAGTTAAACTCATTTAATGTCTGTTTAACACTTCGTTGTATGAATCTACTACTATTGACCCATTCTCTTTCTCTCTCTCTTTTTTAAAAAGTGTAACTTATTTGGCTGTGTCAGATCTTAGTTGCAGCTTGCAGGATCTCCATTGCGCCATGCGGGACCTTTCGTTGCCAGTGCACAGACTCCCTGGTTGTGGCACACAGGGTCCGGAGCACTCCGGCTTCCGTCATTGCAGCAGGTGGGCCTAGTGTCTCAGAGGCATGTGGGGTCTTAGTTCCCGGACCAGGGATCGAACCCTGGTCCTCCGAATTGCAAGGCGCATTCTTTACCACTGGACTACGGGGGACGTTCCCCCCTCCCCCCTTCTCCCCCTTCTTTTAATTGAAATATAGTTCATGTACAGTATTGTGTTAGTTTCAGCTGTATAGCAAAGTGATTTGGATATATATATGTTCTTTTAAAAAAAATTCTCCATTATAGATTATTACAAGATATCAAACACAGTTCCTTGGGCTGTACAGTAAATCCTTGTTTATCTGCTTTATATATGGTAGTATAGCTGTTAATCCCCTAATTTATCCCTCCCACTCTTTTCTCATTGGTAACCATAGTCTGTTTTCCATGTCTGTGAATTGGTTTCTATTTCATAAATAAGTTCATTTGTATTATTTTTTAGATTCCACATATAAGTGATATCATACATTTGTCTTTCTCTCTCTGACTTACTTCATTTAGTATAATAATCCCTAGGTCCCTCCATGTTGTTGCAAATGGCAATATTTCATTCTTTTTTTAGACCTTTTCTCTCTTGCTTCCAGTTTTTGACTGTTATGAATAGTGAGTGCTACTATGGACACCCTCATACATGTCTTTTGTTAACATGTATACATTTCATGTATACATTTGCTGGCCCATAGGATACTCATAAATTCAGCATTAGTAGATTCTACTCAATAGTTTGCTGATTTACAATTGTACCAACTTATACTCATGCTGGCAGTGTTTGAGAATTACAGTTGCTCCACATTTTTGCCAACACTTGGTATTATCTGTTCTAATTTTAAGCCATTCTGGTTGGAGTGTAGGGATTTCTCAGTTTATTTGCTTTTCTTACTGACTAATGAAACTGAGCAACTTTTCAAATGTTCATTGGCTTTTTTAACATCCTCTTTTGTGAATTGATTGTTTAAATCTTTTGTCTTTTTCTTGATTTGTGGGTAAAAATCTCTTGTTGGATATTCACTTATTGCGAATATCATCTCCCAGTTTGTGGTTTGCATTTTTACTCTCTTAATGCCACAGCATCTATTTTTGGCTCTGGCCTACTGACATGCTTCTGACCTTGAAGTAGTAGCACTGCTGGTTTATATGTCTGCAGTATCTGTGGCTTAGTACCTTTCTGAGTTCTGGGCAACCAGCTCTGCCATCCATGGTAAACTCCTTGGAGACATAACATATGTTTGATTCTGCTTGTTTTCCTCATAGTTGCTAGAGCATTGCTTTTTCTAAAAATATTTTAGTCATTCATTAGATAGGGGAGACTCCAGTAAAACTCTTTGGATTTGAAGGAGAGAGCTGAATTCACTATTATGTATTTTTTTAATATAAATAGTGGTGGATCAAATCTTTATATAGCAATTTAAGTGGAATAATTTAAGTTCCATGAGTTTCTAAAACATAGACAATGTAAATGTAGAAGTGTAGATGAGACATCCTATACCCCTTTAAGGACCCAATGCTTGCCTCGCCTCTCCCAGGTAGTTTTTGCTGATTACTGCAACTCAGGAACAGCTGCTCTCCTCTTGGAACATGGGTTACACATGAGTATAATTGTGTGTAAGCCTTCTGGAAAGCAACTTGTGAATTCTCATTTTGTGAATCTTTGTAAATATATGAGGTGAAAACGCCAGACTATAATTCTTTTAAATTATTTTCAAATGTTTGTAATCCATATTATTTTTCATTTAAAAATGTACCACCTATTTACATCTTCTATTTATCTATTGAGATCTTAGTTTTTACTTATTGATTTTTATGAGCTCTTTATATTAGTTAGTATCCCTTTGTAATTTTATCCTATCTACAAATATTTTTACCATTTTCCCTTTTGTCTTTCTAAAGCCTTCATTTTTTAATTTTAAGGCACCTGATATAATAATATATAAAGGGGATACTCAAATACTGGTGGGGTTTTGTTTCCCAGTTAGGATTGGTCATGAGCCAGTGGCTGAGTGATTGCTCGGGGCTCCAGACCACCAAAGCAGCTGCCCTGAGGCAATGGGGATTCCACAGACAAAGGCCATCCCTCTTCTGGCCTAGCAGACCAGGAGGAGCCATAAGTAGCTGATACCACAGACTGGTCAAATCTGGAGGGCTGCCTTCCTTGAAATTTCCATCTTGGGCTCTAGAGCTGGTGAAGATGGGATGGAGGTGGAAGTATCATTGCCTACTTCAGGACAGAAGGAAATTCAGAGCAAGTAACCCAACAGAAAGAGGTAAGGAAAGGAGGGTCCTGGAGTTTGGGCTGAGGGTGGTTTTGGGGAGCATCCAGAGCAAAGGAAGGCATCATAAATGCCAGGCAGTGAGTCTTAGGGGTATGATGTGGAGCTCAGGCTTTGGAGTACAGGTGTTTGGATTCTTAGCTTCCCTGAACCTCAATGTTCCCATCTGTAAAATGGGAATAATATTCATGCTTCCTCAAAAGATTACTGTTTGGGAATTAAAGAGGATAGTGTTATAAAGCAAAGATTCGCTGACATTTCTCCCATGGGGTTGGCTAGGAGGGTGATTATGTCGTTTCCCTTTGACTATGGGCAGGCTTGTCACTGCTTCAATCAATATAACCAGTAAAATACTCTAAAAGTGGTACCACATGACTTCGGTGGTAAGGTCAGAAAAAGCCACGTAGCTTTTGTTTTGCTGTTTGCTGGAACATCTGCTTTTGGAGCCATGTAAGAAGTCTGACTCCTCTGAGGCCACCATGCTGTGAGGAAGCTGGAGCCTTGGGAGGAGTCCTTGTGAAAGTGTTCTGATTGACAGTGCTGCGTGAACCCGCCTCACAGTTACTCCAGGAGCCAGACCTGTGAATGATGACGTTTCCAGATGACTCCAGCACCCAGCTGTTCCAGCTTTCATAACTAAGGCCCCAGACCTCATAGAGCAGAGGCAGGCCCTCCCTGCTACATCCTGTCTAAGTTTCTAACTCAAAGAAGCAGCGAATATAATCAAATGGTTGTTTTCATACCACTAAGTTTTGGGATTTTTTTTGTTGTTAGGCAGCTATAGATAACCAGAACTTTATTCAAGCAAAATGATTTAGCCTACTGTTTGCTTGGTAGTCGGTACTTAATAAGCAGCATCACCGATTCAATGCATGAACCTGGGCAAACTCCAGGAGATAGTGAGGGACAGGGAGGCCTGGCATCCTGCAGTCCACGTGAACAAAAAAACAATAAACAGTGTTTCTTAGCAGTATTGTTGGTGACAGGGTTATCCCAGCATGAAGAACACAAGGTGTGAAGGGAAAAAGAGCTGGCAGGCCTACTATGGGACAGTTACCCAAGATGATTTCAGGCCTCCCTCCTGGACTGGGTCTTCATTTTGGCTCCAGTGTTAGGTCATTGCCCCCTCCCTCCAGAGTTCCAAGCTGCAAATAGCCACAAAATAAAGTGGCCGGAGGGCCTTAAAATTTTCTCTTTTTGCACCACTGCACCCTCCTCTTTAAAAAAAAAATTTTTTTAGAGGAGTGTTCGCAGGGGTTGTAGGCTGGAGCGAAGCTTGGGGATTGTAGGGGTGAGGAGCAGAGGAGGTGTGAGAAATCTTTTGTTGCCTGAACTATAAAACCATAGTACCACGGTATGCATAAAAATAACTGTGCAGAGTAAGAGTAACCTTTTGCCTCTGGGCGCTGCTTGTCATTTTATTAAGTCTCTGCATTACCTTGTCTTCAGGTATTTGAAGGCAGAGAATACGTTCTAACACACTTCCGAGCAGGTTGTGGGTGTACAACAAATACATTCGGATTGGATTGAGGATTGGAAACCCAAGCGCAGTGACTTGAGAGCAACCCCAGGCGCGTGCGCAGCCCCTCCTGCCTGGGAAGGGGATCTGTTTGTGGTTGGGAGTCAGAATTCCAGCGCGCCCCGGTCGGGTTTACCTGCTTACTTACGTCTCCCTCCCGGGAGGTCTCAGGGAAGACAGCTCAGGGGGTGTTCCATGTGGGGGCTCAGACCAGCAGAAGGGGAAGGCTCGGGTGAAGTGAGCGTGGCCACAGTTTGAGCAGCGCAGAACGGCTGGAGAAGGTGTCCAGGCCGCAGCAGCCTCGTGGGGAGAGGGGCTTTCCGGAGAAGTGGGCCTGGGCCGGGAGTGCCGAGTCTTCCCGGTTTCCGCGGTGGGCGCCGCCCAGCACCCACAGATCAAAGAGGCGCTTCTCCCTCTGAAGAGCAGTAGGCGGAGCAGCGCCGAGAGGTGTTCCCGAAACCGCGACAGCCCGCGGACAGACGGTCACCGCGGCGCCGCCCGCCCCGCTCTCGGCGTCCCCGGCGCGCCGGGGTCTCTTGCATCTCACCTGGTCCTTCCTTTCGGAGGCCGCCCCGACGAGGGTTCGCCTGCCGCTCTTCATTCTGCCGGCTGCCCGCGCTGCTGGTTGCTTTTCCTGCAGAAGCGGAAGAGAGAGGGAGGGAGATCGGACGAGAAAAGAGGGATCGGGAGAGAAGAGAGATGGTGATGATGGAGGTGGAGATGGGGGTGGGGTGGGCCGGGGAGGGGGGAGAAACTTCCAGGAAAAGGAGTTTCCAAGTGTGAAGAGATCTGTTGTGGGTGAGGGGAGAAGGAAGACTCTCTCCCTGTCATCTACACGGAGACGGACAGAGGCCAGGTGTCACGGAAGGAGAGTGGGCATCAGATTATTAAAGGGCATTTAGCTTTGATGAAAACGTTCATCTGCTTGTTTAACGATGATGAGAGGGCCTTTTAATCAGCTAAATGTGGCTGAGTGGGGGTGAAGTAGGCAGTAAATCATTTTATGTCCGAGGGAGCTGTTCTGTGTGAGGGGGGTGGGGTAGGGGAGCCCAGCACAGAATCTGGCCCTCACCGGCTTCGCAAGGTCGCCATCTCAAGACTAAACAGAGTGGAAAGGTTACTTTCTCCCCCCACACCTACCTCCGTAAACCCGCTCAGCCTCCTGTCTTTTTTTTTTTTTTTTCTGTACAATGAGGATGATCACACCTCAGCTGACACCTCCCGTCAATTTCTGGTTATTGAGTTTTAGGAGAAAGACGTTATACATGGAAGCAATAACTTTTCACTGTTGAGAATATACCTTTGAAGTAATTGCCTCGGGGCCCCCACCACCCCTTTTAATAGTGAATTGCACCTCTGGTATGTTTAAAAAGAAGACAGTAATGAGGACCCTATATGCAAGACAGCAAAAGAGACACAGATGTAAAGACTTTTGGACTTTGTAGGAGAAGAGGAGCTTGGGATGGTATGAGAGAATAGCATTGAAACGTGTATATTACTATATGTAAAATAGATGACCAGTGCAAGATCGATGCATGAAGCAAGGCACCCAAAGCTGGTGCTCTGGGACAACCCTGAGGGATGGGGTGGGGAGGGAAGTGGGAGCAGGGTTCAGGGTGGGGGGCAGCGAACACATGTACACCCAGGCTGATTCATGTCGATGTATGGTAAAAACCACCACAATATTGTAAAGTAATGAGCCTCCAATTAAAATAAATAAATGAACTAAAACAACACAAAAACCACGTAGATAGGAGATCTCACCTTAAGGGAAAACCCTTCACCCAGATGTCCCAGTGTCATCATTTGGCTGGTGGAAGTGGAAAGAAGCACCTTTTGCATTCCCTCATCAGGCCCAGGGGCTGAGGGCAGGCACAGACCCCTCAGCCTCAGCTTTCTCTGCCTTGGAGAGTTAGAAGCAGGGCTAATTCTGGACAAGGTAGTCTTTACCAAGAGGTGGACTGTGTTTAAGTTGAGGTCTTTAGCACATCTTTCAGCACATACAGTGGAAGATGGTCTTCCCCCAGGGTGGGACAGGGTAAATTTTGAGTGGGTTTCCTGTCTTCCACCAGTTCTTGGCAGTATGTTCTAGGTGGAATCAGATTCTAGCCAGGAACCTGGCCATGGAAATCCAGCTCGAAGAAAAGGATATCCTTTTGTGTCCTACTTGGGCCTAGGAGTCCCCTGGAGTTCTTGGGTTCAGCCTCAGAAACTCCTATTTTGTGGGGCACAAGACTCTGCATTTTAAAACAAGCACTCTAGGCTATTTTGATGGCACTGGTTTGCCTGTCGCCTCTTTGACAGAGCTTCAGCTTGAGTATTTGAGGGCACCGTACTGTTCCTCTGATGCGATAGACTCCTCAGGGAGGCACCATGGCTCCCCATTTCTAGATGGAGAAGCAACCAAGTTGGCGCTGAGGAAGCTGACTTATTGGGCAGGTTAGTGCAGCCTCACAGTCCCTGAGGTTGGTGGGGGTCAAATTTTTTAAAAAAATGGAAACACTTGTTGACTGATGAATTTATTTTAATAGTGTTTCTTCATAGCTCATTAGTAGATTTTATTAGCTTCACATCTCATGTTCTGGCTGCTTTAAAATTTTTTCCAGTTCTTGTTTTGTAAACTTATGTAAGCTCTAAAATCACTGCAGATGATGACTTCAGCCTTGAAATTAAAAGACGCTTGCTCCTTAGAAGAAAAGCTATGACCATCCTAGACAGCATATTGAAAAGCAGAGACATTACTTTGCCAACAAAGATGTGTCTAGTCAAAGCTATGGTTTTTCCAGTAGTCATGTGAGAGTTGGACTATAAAGAAAATTGAGCACTGAAGAATTGATGCTTTTGAACTGTGGTGTTGGAGAAGACTCTTGAGAGTCCCTTAGACTGAAAGGAGATCAAACCAGTCTATCCTAAAGGAAATCAGTCCTGAATATTCATTGGAAGGACTGATGCTGAAGCTGAAACTCCAATACTTTGGCCACCTGACTCATCAGGAAAGACCCTGATTCTGGGAAAGATTGAGGGCGGGAGGAGAGGGAGACAACAGAGGATGAGATGGTTGGATGGCATCACAGACTCAATGGATATGAGTTTGAGCAAGTTCCAGGAATCAGTGATGGACAGGGAAGCCTGGCATGCTGCAGTCCATGGGGTAGTGAAGAGTTGGACACTACTGAGTGACTGAACTGAACTGAGGTATTGAATATGTTTTCATTGTAAAAAGCTTCAAAATCCTATACAAATCACTCCATTTTTCTAATTCCACTTTTCTCTCCAGAGATAACTTGTTACCTGGTGTGCATCCTTCTAGCCTTGAGCTATCTTATTATCATAGCCATAAGCCACATGTGACTTTTGAGCCCTTGAAATGTGGCTTGTAAGAACTGAGATTGCTGTAAGCACAAGTTTGAGAATTTAGTACAAAATAAATAAAGTTAATTATATTTTATGTTGATTTACATCATACTGCGGGTACATTGAGTTCTATAAAATAAATTTCACTTTGTAAAAATATGGGTCTAGAAAATTTTAAATTACATAGTGGCCCACATTATATTCCTGTTAGACAGTGTTCTAGATCTTTTGTACATCTGCATTCATAGTTACAAAGAAAAGAAAACTGGATCTTTCATGTTGCAATGATCAACCGTTTGCTATTTTTCTCTTACCAAACTGCTTAGAGAGCTTCCCTTGTTAGTATATATAGATCCACCTTTTTCTTTTAAATTGATGCAGAGTACTCCATATTACCAGCCTGGATTGATTAGACCATTTTCTATTGATGGACAGTTGGGTTGTTCATGTTTCCCAGTTACAATGAACATTGCTGTTCTTTGTTTTTTTTTAATTTATTTTTTTGAAATTTATTTTATCTCTTTGTTTCTTTCTTCTTTTTTCTTTTAATCCTCACATCTCTTGACTTATAGGGCTTTCCAGATAGCCCCCCATTTTTTAAAATCTTACTGAAGAGCATAAGGGTGACCAGGCCAGAGGTAGAGGGACCATCTAGGTTATTGTCCAAACAGGGACTTTTGAGAGGGAAAGGCAGTGATATCCGTAGCAATACCAGGACAGTAGGAGAAACAAACTGGGACTGTCCAGCGCAGAGTAGGACATATAGTCACCAAGGCCATAGGCGTCCCAGTGTGTGTCTTTACAAGATAAGGATGGGACACTCGTTTAAACCCCTCTTTCATACCAATGCTGAACTTTAGTCTCCAATTCTACCCTTTCCTCCTTTCTGATAATGGGTCAGCAGTCACTGGGGCCATCTTCTAAGGCTGGCGGTGAGAGAAGGATCAAAATCTTCAAAACGAAATGCTCTGTGAATGGGGAGGCCCCTCCACTGGAGGCCCCTCCTCAAGGAAGCTCTTTGTACAAAGTTTTAATAGATGGTGGACAAATCAGCAGAGACTTTGCAGAGGTTGACTTTATTCTTGACCACTCAGTGCTAACTCAGGGACAGTCTGAGCTGTCATGACCTCGAGGTGAAACAGCCCAGATCTTGTTACTGATTCCTTCAGGAAACCTCCACTGTCTTCCCGCCCTCCACTGTGTGACTAATTTCTGAAATCTCTGTAACCGAGAAGGCATTGGATGAGGTTTCCCACTCTGGGAGGTGGTGGGTGCCGGACGGGGGCGGGGTGGGGTGGCGTGATGGTGGGTGAGGGCTGAGACTCCTGCGTGCTCACATGTCCCTCAAGAGCAGAGGTGGAGGCCTCCGGATTGGGTGGCAGCAGCTGGTGGGGTGTTGGGATAATCTTGCTGATGACTGGGTAGATATGAACCTCTTGTGTTAGTAGATTCCAGAAAGCAACATGCTCCTTGATGAAAAGGCCATGGTCATTGTCTTGTGGAATTGGCCTGGCCTGGCTCTGACAGTTCTCAGCTGCTCTATAAATCTCGCATCAGTTCCATCTGGCCAAAAAGATGTCATCACCATTTTCTCATAGCGACAAAGAAGAAAAGGTAAATAATGAAACACCCTGCCACCCCTGTTCAAGCCAAGCAGGATGAACTTACTGTTTTCAGTGGAAGGGGAAGTCAGTGTTATGTTGGGTTGTTTATGCTGCAATGGTAATTTATATCCATAAGTTAGAGATTATTATAGGGAGAGTGATTATAGTTTAGGTATTATTGACTATATTCTGGGCACCCAGATACTTAACACACAAATTCGGGTGTCTGAAAGTTGGAAGGGACCTTGGCCATCATCCAGTTCAGTTGTTTTCAAAATTTTGCTTTAAAACAGTGGAACCTTTATTGCAAGTGATCTTTTTATGCAGAATCCCAGTTCCTGAAACAGAAAGGCTGAGTGTAGGAGAGCCTTCTTGTCTTCATGGTGGCTCCTATTTCGAAACTGCTGTGTTTAAATTCTCTATCTAGTTCCTAAATCCCCTAGTAATTGGTTGTTAGTGTCCGAGCCCTTGCAGGCATAACTCCAGTGAGAGGGCTTCACCACTGTGGGAAGCTGCCTCTACAATGCTAAAATCCAGTCAGTTTTCCAGAAAGACCTATATTAATGCCAGTAAAGTCCTCTGACCTTCTCCTCTCCCAAATTTGTGCCCTTTAGGAGACTCTGGAGTCCTGCATTTAGTCCCTGACTTGGAGATGGTGAATAGCCTAGGCTGCTGAGCCATTTTTTGTGCTAAACAAAGATGGGTCCTTTTGTTGGATCGTGGGCTTTATCTAGAATCTAGGAAGGTTCACCTTGACTGGGATTGAATGGACACGGTCAGGGGTCTTACATCTTGCTCCTCCATCAAGAGCTGGCCATGTGTGTGGGGGAGGGAGGTGGGAGAGGCTCTGAGTCCCAGGCCCTATTCTTGCAGTGACCCCTCCAGCCGGAGGCTCCCTGGTGCATGGGGACAGTGCAGAGTTTCGTGTTCCCCTGCCTAGCACTTGGCTGGCGGTATTCAGGCAGGTCACAAGCTATCCCACTAATTTCCAGAATAAACAAAAACTAAAAACCAGAGGTGTAGTCATTAGATGGGACTCAAGGGGAGCTTGGGAACTTAACTGTGTTCTGCCTCTGGTTTTGCCTAAGGGTTGCAGAGCATGGTGGGGTTGGAAGGTAGGCGTTCTTATTGCCCTCTGCATGATTTTCAGTTAGCAGTATTGTCTCATTCTGCTTTTTTAAAAAAATTATACATTATTTTATTTTTAATTGAAGTATGATTGATTTGTGATGTTGTTCCTGGTGTATAGCAGTGTGATTCAGTTTTACATATATATATATATATATATATATATAGTGAAGTCGCTCAGTCGTGTCCAACTCTCTTTTTAGATTCCACATATAAACAATATCATATGATATTTACCATTCTGTTTATTTTTTCTTTTGGTCAGAGCCGTGTGGCATGCAGGATCTAGTTTCCTAACCAGGGATCAAACTGGTGCTCCTGCAGTGGAGGTTTGAACTCCTAACCACTGGACCACCAGGAAATTCCCTACCATTTTGTTTCTTAATCAGTGATGCAAATTTAAGTTCTGGGCTGAGGATAAAAAACAAAACAAAACAAAAAACCCTTTAAATGGGCTCTGCTAGTATTTTTTTTTTAAGCCTTAAAAATATTTTATTTAATGTGAACCTCCCCCCTCTCTCCTGCTATTATTTTGAGTAACAAAAACAAAAATAAAAGAGTCCTCTGGTTCTTCTGGTCCTGCTCCCAAAAAAGGGCTTTTGCTGCCTTCCTGGCTTACTCCATGCCTGGCCTGCAGACTCTGTCAAGCAATACTAGCTGCTCATGTTCCTGTCCCCTTGACGGCTGACGTTATTTTGTCAGGAATGTCAAGACTGTTTCTACCAAGTTCCTTTATGACGGAGAGAGTTTTGTGTTCAGGTGAATGACCGGCAATGAGAGAGTGGTGAGATGGAGCAGGGAGGGGTATTTTGGCTTCCTTCAAGCCAGTGTCTTGGGCTTGTACGGACAACCAATCTGTTTGCTCCTTTTGGGCCAGGGATTCTTAAACATGAATGAGCAGAAGGGTCACCTGGAGGGCTTGTTAACACCAGATTGCTGGTCACCATTCCTGTGTTTCTGGTTCACTTGGATCGGTCAGGACCTGAGAGTTTGTGTTTCCAACAAGTTCTCGAGTGGCATTCACGCTGCAGGTCCGGAGACCACACTCTGAGAACCACTGGCGTAGAGCTGTCCCCTGAGCTACGGGGCTCAAGCTGAAAGATCTTTCATCTTATTTCTTGTAGTAGATTATGTAATAGTCATAGATTCTTCCCACCCCCTTGACTGTGACCCTGCTCCTCCCCAGCAGAGGTGGAATCTTTTCCCCTGCTGCCTAGAATTTGGGCTGACCTTGTGACTTGTTGTGGCCAGTTGAACATGATGGAGGCAACCTTGGATGATTTCCAGAGTTCAGATCTCAAGAGGCCTTGCAGTTTCCACCCTCACCCTTTTGGGACTCTGCCTTGAGACTATGATGGTAGGAGGTTGGGCTAACCTTCTGGGGGATGAGAGGAGAGAGCTGAGGCCCCTGGCTGACTGCCAGCACCAATGCCAGGCACATGAGTGAGGGCATCTTGAATTACCTGGCTCAGCTGACCCTCTAGCTCGGGTTTCTCAGCCTCAGCACTATGGATATTTGGTTCCTGGGTACTATAGGATGTTATTCAGCATCCCCAGCCTCTGCCCACTAAATGAAGCTAATACCTACCAACAGTGTCTCTAGACATATCCAGGTGTCTCCCGGGTGCATGGAAAGATCTCTCCTGGTTGAGAACTGCTGCTCTGGTTGAAAGCAGATACATAAATGAATTCAGGGGGAACCAGTAGAGGAACCACTTAGCCAGCCTACAGAGTCAGGAACAGTAATAAATCATTGCCTTCAGTCATTACACTTTAGGTGGTCTGTTTTTCAGGGGTAACGGAGCTACTTCGCTAGAAGTCTCTCCCAGAGCTCTTTCTTTTTGTAAGCCTTAGCATCACGTGCTAAGACTACTAATTACTTTTGCTGAAGTGTTTGCTATTTTTTCATTCACCTTTTATATTTATCATTTGATGTTCCCTAAAGTGGTTGAACAGACATTTAAAAACCAATCATTAGAGAAAAAAGAGGAGCAAGGCATTAAGTAACTTCTCAGTCACATAGCTCTTCAGAATAGCCAGCATCTCTGATTCCTAGCCCAGCATAATCCAGACCCTGAGGTGGGGCTCCCTGACAGGAACTTTACAGTAAATACCATCTTGAGCAAGCCACTTAATTTATCTGATCTTATTAGTTTCTTCATCTGTAAAATGAGGAAAATAATATCACTTACCTCATGGGATTTTTGATTTTTAAATAATTTTTTTAACCTTAGGGGTTTTTAGGCATTTTTAATAAAATAGAGCACAGGTTGATAAACTTTCTCTATAAAGAGCCAGGTAGTAAGTATTCTCGGCTTTGCAGACCGTAAGGTTTCTGTTACAGTTGCTCAGCTGCTGTTGTAGGTGAAGGCGGCCATAACCAATGCATATTTGAATGGGTGTGGCTGAGTTCCATTAAGATTTTATTCACATGTCCAGCTGTGGGCCAGATTTGACCCATAGGCCATAGTCTGTCAACCTGTCCTTCCTCACAGCATGGAAGGATCTTGGCCTTTGTCTAGTATAAGGGAAACACTCAATAAATGATAGCTATTATTATCCTATTACTATTACTTTATCCCTTTAGCAGTCCTGTTCTGCTTTATATTTTTGTACTTTCTCCTTCATCCTAGTTATTTGGTTTCATCTATTAGGAAGGGAGGAAAATTTCACCTGTCCTCTGGCCAGCCCTGGTAGCTGGTTCCCAAGATGGCCCTCAATGATCCTTGCTTCCTGGCATTCTGGAAAGACAAGAGGCCAAGTGGGGAAGAGCTGAGGCCCCTAGCCCTCCCCACAATGAGTAGGGCTGACCTGGCAACCAGTAAGCTATTAGAAATGACTGCGTATGGTCCCCTATGCTAGGTCGTGAAAGACGCTGTGACTTTATCCTCTCTGTCAGATCACGTGCTCTGGGGGAAGCTGGCTGCCATGCTGTGAGGACGCTCAAGCAGCCCTGTGCTCTCTGTGACAAGTGATTTTGGCCTCCTACCAGCAGCCAGCTTGAACTTGCCAGCCAGGCAAGCAGTGTTTCAGCCCCAGTCAAGCCTTCAGGTGGCTGCGCTGACTGCAGCTTCCTGAGAGACTCCCAAGCCAGAACACCCAGCTGAGTTGTTCCTGTATTTCTGACCCACAGAAACTGTGTGAGGTAATAAATGTCCATTATTCTCTAAGCTGCCAAGGCTTGGGATAATTTGCCGCTGTCATGGCTGAGAAGTACCTGCATTAGCTGGCTGCCACACAGCCTGCACCAAGGCCTGCAGACTACGGTATGCTGATCCCCTTTGACAGAGCAATTCGCAGAGCTGTGGTTATTTGGCCACGGATGCTACATGATTTTGAGGGTCCCCTGACCCCAAGTATTCTGACTCCAACCTGACTATCTGGTCACCTTTTCTAGAAATTTCTCATGCATCCCGTATTGTAACCACATCAAGTGATTAAAATGGTTACTCATTATACATGTGTAATTGTAATTATTTCATATTAATAAAACTACCATTTATTTCATACACATAGGGTGCTTTGCCCATTCTCATTTAATTCTTCACACAGCCCTAAGAATGTAGTTGTATTAGTTCCATTTTTCTCAGATCAAGAAACTACTTTTCAAAAGATCGTAGAGCTAGAGGCTGAGCTGGAATTTGAACACAGCACTCCTGACTTCTGAGTCTTGGCTGTTGACGATGTGTGTGCTCAGCTGTGTCCGATCTTGTGACCCCATGGACTGTAGCCCACCGGGCTCCTCTGTCCACAGGACTTTCCAGGCAATAATACTGGAGTGGGTTGCCATTTCCTTCTCCAGGGGATCTTCCTGACCCAGGGATCAAAGCCAGGTCTCACGTGTCTCCTGCATTGCACGTGGATTCTTTACCGCTTGAGCCATCAGGGACTCCACCCTTTTATTGCTTCTCTCTATTTGAACTAGTCCCTCTTCTGGGTGTTCCCTTCCTCCTTCTCCAGTACGTGAACACTTACTACACAGCTCAAATATTACCCAACCTCTCCCCACTGACACCTTCCCTGACATTCTTAGCTGGTAACATAGATGTATCGAAAACCTGTTCAGCGACAGTCACTGTCCCACAAGCTGAGATACAGTAGTGAAAATAAATCACATAGAAAGGAAAAGAACAACAAAGTTCCTGCATTTAGGAAGAAAGATTACTGGTGGAAGAAAATGAACTCACAGACTCAAACTCGTAAACAAGATCACTTTGGAAGTAGAGCCCAATGTGGTGGGGATGGGGTTTGGGGGGAATAAAGGAAAGAGAACTGAGGATAACACCTCAGTACTTCAGCGCCTGGCTTAGGTAACTAGCAACATCTCCTGGGGTGGGGAAGACTTGAAGAAAGTCAGGTTTGTGAGTGTATGTGTTTGAGAGTGAGGTATGGGATACGAAGCAGGCATTCAATAGTTCTCTTTTAGATGTGTTACTTTTTAGATTTTTGTAGACATCCAGGTCTCTAGTAGGCAGTTTTCAAACTCCAGGGTTTAGTGGACTGATCTGGGTTGGTGTGATTTGGAGTCCGTCAGTATCCCCGTGGTATTTAAAGCTGTGGCAGAGGGTGAGATTAAGAGGGAGCGTGTAGAGAGAGAAGAGGGCTCAGGACTAGTCTTTTCTTTGTTCACGTTAGTTTCCTCCTCCTTATAACTCCATCACACCTTATTTCGGTACTTGTTGAAATGGTTTGTTCCTCCAGAGACCGGGGGTGTCTTAGGGGTGGGCACCATTTCTCACCTCTGCACTGGCGCTGCTCAATGCCAGTCCTCAATGGCCTGGTCTGCGTAATAGGTTCTCACTGACTGTTAGCTGGTGACCTGCAGTCATATGACTGAGTGAGGAACTACTGTCTTCCTGGAGCGCTCGGTTTGCTACGGTCAAGTTCATGCTTCTGGTCTTCTAAACTATAGCTACACTCCAAGCTTAAGGCAGTCGAGTATCTGATGCATCGCTGCAGGAAAGAAAAGTCACCTCATATGCGTGGCAGTCAGGAGGTAGGGAGGCCAGATTGGTAAGTTCTGCCGTAGAGGGGCTATAATTGAGTGATCCAGACCAGGACTGAGAGGAAGAGCTCAGGAAGAAAGAACCAGTCAGGATGGTGAGATGGGGTAAAGCCCACAATTTTCCCAGAAAATTTAAATATGTGTAATAGAGCCATGGTTCAGCAAATCACTAGGACTTGAACTGCACAAGAATAAACCAGAGAAGGGGAAGATAATTTGTTGATGGTGTGTGTTTGAGGGGATGTCAGAGTCTCAGGGAGGAAGAAAGAAAATGAGGGAGCAGGAATTCACTTTTGTTGAGCTACTAAATACCAGATGCTTGGTATACATTTTCTATCAAATCCTACTCTTCTGCGTTGTGCAGAAAACTAGCAAAGACTTGACATCTAATGGCTAGCATTTGGACTCAGGCTTGTCGAGCACTAGAAGCCACTAAGGAATGAAAGATTGGGTGGCAGCATAGTGTAGCAGAAAGAGGACTAGACTTGTAGTCAGGGGACATAAGCTCTTTGGGCCAGCTGAAAATGCAGTCTTCTTGCCCTCTTGTTTCCTTTGTTGCTGTCAGTTGACTGCCTGATTCCTGCTCCTTTTTTAGGTAATCCATCTTTTTCCTCCCTCTAGCTTCTTTTAGGATTTTCTCTTCATCTTTGGTTTTCAGCAGTCTTTTAAAACAGTGTCCAAAGTATGGATCTCTTTTTATTTATCATGCTCGGGATTTGTAAGGCCTTCTTGAATTTGTGGTATGATGATGTCTTTCATCACTTTAGGAAAATTCTCAGCTGTTATCTCTTCAAATGTTGCTCCTGACATTTTCCCTCTCTCTTCTCCCTGGGCCCTTAATAACACACACGTTGGATCGCACTGTCTTTGACGTCTCTCGCCCTGGCTTCTGTATTGCTATCCATCTGTCTTTCTTACTCTTTTCTGATAATTTCTTCTGATCTAACATAGTTCACCATTTTTTTATCCTTTGAGTTGTTACTTTTAGTTGTTATAGTTTCCAATTCTGACACATCTGGTTTTTTTTTTAAGTGTTCAGTTCTCTGCCAAAATTCTCAGTCTTATGTTTCATTCCTTTTATTTCCTAGACTGTGGTAGTACAATTACTTTAAAGTCTCTGGTAGTGACATTATCTAGAACTTCTGTGGGTCTCTTTCTACTGTGTGTTGATTTTTCTGTGTTTTTGTTTTTTTCAATACTGCTTTATATCCCTTTTGCCTTAGTATTTTTTATTGTGCTTTGGGCATTGTTTTTGCAAAATTGCTTGCAGAATCAATTTGAGACTTCCAATGAAATTGTTTTCCTTCTAAGAAGGTTTCTGTCTGCTTCTGCCAGGCTCCTGGGGCACCAACAACCCAGGATTACTTAAATCTAATTTCAGAGCTTTGGAATACTTAATGGTGAGTTGTAGTCTCTGCAATTGCCTGTCTACTTCTGGCTCACACTTACTTGGAGAGAGCATCCCTTTGTAGTTCCAGTCCAGAGCAAGTCCCAGTCCTACTCTTGGTGGGTCTCAGATTCCATCTCTGCCCTCTTTTCCCATTGAGGATGTCAGAAGTGCCACTCAGCCACTACTTGCAGAATTAGCAAATACCCCCAGGCCTTAAAGCAACTCAAAGAATGGACTTACTGCCGCCTTCCTCCTTTGTGTCCTGGCTGGTAATTCATTATTTTGTTAACTGTCTGATGTCTTTAAGCCGGTTTTTTTCGGTGTGTGTGTGTTGTTTTGCTTGTTTTTTTTTTTTTCTTTTTTACTTTGAATAATTACTAGTTTTATTAAAAGCATAAACAGATGTTTATGGACTTTCCAGGTGCTGCCATCATAAAGAATCTGCCTGCCAATGCAGGAGATGCAAGAGACACAGGTTCAATCCCTGGGTTAGGAAGATCCCCTGGAATAGGAATTGGTAACCATTTCCAGTATTCTTGCCTGGAAAATTCCATAGACAGAGGGGCCTGGTGAGACCCAGTTCATGGAGTTGCAAAGAGTTGGACACGACTGAACACACACACAAACAAATATTTATAAATAATAACAATGTAAGGTGACAATATATTTCACTGGATTTACCCTTTTCCTTTCTCAAAAGATATTCTGGCAGACAAAATTCTTACAATGAAACCACTTCTAAAACAAGTACATATAGATTTTTCTTTCCGTTTATTCTATCTTTGCATGCTTTAGTGATAAAGCCTTACTCCTGAGGCAAAGCCATCACTATTTAGGACTAATAGTAATAATAAAAATAATAATTATGGTTTGACATTTACCAAGAAGAGGGGCAGGGTAATTTTGTTACTGCCTTTGAGTCTATTAATAATCTTCTAATTTTAAATGTGCCAGGGAACATAACAGGCAGAGCTTTGCCATATTCTTCTTCTTTATATATTTCCAAAAAGTTCGTGAATTTCTCCCATTTGCTCAATTAAGAATTTGCTTGTTCCGCAGCTTTGCCATTTGTCCTCAGCAGAATGGCAGGTGGTCTGAATGGCCTAGTTCGCCATAACCGGTGATGAGCGTTCATTCCTCCAGATTTTAGCTGCAGTCTCAGCTCTGTCACAAAGTAGTTGTAGGACCGTGGGGGCCCTGGGCTTTCCTTTCCTCTTCAGTTACAAGAAGACAATAAGGGAATTCTCTGGAAGCCCAGTGGTTAGGACTTGGTGCTCTCACTGTCGAGGGCCCAGGTTCTGTCCCTGGTCTGAGAGCTAAGATCCTGAAAGTTGCACAGTACAGCCAAAAAAAAAAAAAAAAAAAGATAATAATAGCAGGCTTACTTGCCTCACAGATTACTGAGGGAACAAATGAGATAAGCTACATGGAAACGTGGGATCCAATATAAATGAAAAGTGCTAACGTCCATTTTGCCTTGATCCTCATCCTGAAATTTTCAGTGGTCTCTGAACTCTTCTAGAAGATGGGCCCACGCTGATTCCAAGCCAGGGGTGGTGGTACCCAAGCAGTTTGCATCAGGCAGGCCCTTCTGTGACTTTCCAAGCATCAGGTCAGTTAATGATATGCAGCTCATTACAGCAGTCAAATCTTAAATCTGGATCATCAGATGCATTTTATTAAACGTTTCTTCATACCTTTGAAAAATTAATTGTATTTCTGGAAGCATGTGTGGATTATAATTATTTTTCTTTCATTTTTATCCCTAGTAACTTTTCATGAGCGGATGCACAGCGTGCAACAGCAAGGAACCTTAGCTGAGAGCAAGCCTCTGTGTCGGGACCTCGCTCGGCCGGCCAGGTCTGCCAGCCACAGGGGCCTCTCTGTGTCTCACTCTTGTTTTGGCCTTGGCGCACCGCGCAGAACCAGGACTGACCCTGCCCATCTGTGGATGTGTGGCCATGGCAGGTCCCAGCGTTCTGCCGGGCTGTGCGTGTGAGGGGGGTCTGTGACGCACCGTGATGGCATTTGTGACAGGGTGAGGGAAAGAGATTGCTGGCTGGGGCTCTGAGGGGTGTGACTAGATTACAGCTGGAGTTGCTGTCTGGCAGAGATGGAAGACCTGGGCCTCTTGGTTTCACGTGCAGTGGAACCCACATTACATACCGGCCAGGAGGCAGTCGCCCAACAAGCACAGAGCTGGGAAGCTGATTCCGCTGGGAAGCTGATTCCACTGCGCTGCCCCATGCCATTCCTTTTGAGCTTTTGCTTCTTTTCCTTCTCTTTCTTTTTTGGAGTTCATGTGTCTTCCCAGTGCTGAAATAGCTGGGGAGAAAGGTTATCAGTCACCTGGAATCTTGTCAGCCTCAGCTCACGTTCCCTTCCTCCTCTTACCCCCTCAGTGCTTTTTGTAAGTCTTTTCAGAGGCAAGGGGCAGTATAGTTTGGTGCAAAGACCTTGGGCTTGGGTGTCAGATTCAACAGGTCTTAATCTTTGCTTGACTACTTTTATCTGGATGACCTTGGACAAGTCTTTTAACCTCTCTGAGGCTCAGTTTTCTCACGTGAATAGACTGTCTAAAATCCACCTCTTAGTTGGGAGGGCTACATTAAATACAGTGTAACCTGGAGAAGGAAATGGCAACCCACTCCAGTACTCTTGCCTGGAAAACCCCATGGCCTGAGGATCCTGGCAGGCTGCAGTCCATGGGGTCGCAGAGTCAGACATGACTGAGCGACTTCACTTTGCTTCACTTCAATCTGTTTCTAGTATGCTTTTTGGTGCAATATGTGTGTTCAACAAATGGCATTTCCCTTTACCCTATTGTTATTTGGGGTTTTGTTTTCTGCTCAATATGTAAAGAAAAACCTTTTTGATAAGAAGCAAGAGATTTAGATATAGTTAGGATGCACTATAGCTATGATCTCAAATGTCAACTTTTTTTGGCCGTACCACGCGGCTTGTGGGATCTTCCTTGACCAGGGAATAAACCTGGACCACCACAGTGAAAGCCCGGAATCCTAACCCCTAGGCCACCAGGGAAGTCCCTCAAGTGTCATGTTTGATGTCGGTCTTCTGGGGGCTGTTCCCAAGGGCTGTAGTGGATGTGAAGTTTGGGACCGAGCTTGAGGCTGACTGGGCCAGGCAGGGGCTCTAGCTGGAGCCTCATGGATTCACCCACGGTTGAAGAGGGAATGGAGTGTTACCCCCTGTTTAGGGGCCTCTGGCCTTCCACGCTTACTGTGGAGCTCTGTCCATCCCTCTCAGTTTTTCTGTCAGTCCCTCTTTGAGGGCAGGAATCTCAGGAGTGGAAATGGATTATGCCTCACCAAGTCAGACATTGGTACATATTTAAAAATTTTTTTTCTTTTTAAAAATTAATACCTTATGTAGAGTTTCCTAAACATCGGTTGTTTGCCACAACTAGGCAAAATACTGTTTTTAATATTTTAATTTAATTTTGTTTAATATTTTAATTTGACTCTATTTTTTAACTTGAAAACTTTTTTTCAGCCTTAATCAAAGCAAATCATAGCCAGGAAATCATGGGTTTCTTTAATGCACAGATGACAGGCCCAGTGCTTCTTCTTTAGAAAGGAAAGAAACTGGGAGAAACCCACAGCATGATGGGTTTGTGTGATAGAAGAAAAAAATTATAATTTGATTACGCCAACAAAAAGCACAGAAAATGTTTAGTTGAGTGGCTCTGTTACCTTTTTACATGTGTATTTTAACATAATTGAGATCATATAATATGCAATTTTACCACTTAGTATAAAATTATAAACATTTCCCCATGTCATCAACTACTCTTCAAATTTGATCTTGGTGGCTGAACTTCCTGTGGTGGCCTTTCAGCCTCACAGGCCCTTCTTTCAAGGGTCTCCACCTTACACGGGCCTGGGGGCTCTGAGGTGGGCAAACCTTCCATCTGCTCTATTTGCTGTCTTGAGCTGGAGAATCACACACTTGCATAGCTCAGGGTCTGCTCTTCACTGAGACACTTGCAGCTGGTCTTTATGATAGTATTCCGGGGAAAGAACACAGCGACTTCCTTCTGCAGTGACTATACGAAAGTGATAAAGGGTCATGAAACTCCAAACGAACATAACATTATTTGTAATAAGTTGAGTTCTCCAATCACGAGCATCAGAGAACAGCCTCTTACAACCCTGTCAGACGGAGGAGTCTGGTTCGCTGTCAGCCCTAGATTGTGCAGAGATGACAAATGATTCCATTTCCCATTCTTTCTGGTTTGCTCTGGACTGTTCCTCTCTCCTCTTTTTGGATAGACAGAGGGTGGTAATGACGCTTACTGTAATCTGCCAGGCTCCTCTGTCCATGGGATCCCCAGGCAGGAATACTGGGCTGGGTTGCCATTTCCTTCTCCGGTGGATCTTCCTGACCCAGGTATCGAACCTGGATTTCCTGCATTCTCCTGAGGCTTCCTTACTGACTGACCCACCAGGGAAGCCCCATGACACTTCCATAAGGAATCAGATGGCTTGGGAGCTCACCAACATGGATCCTGGAGGCCCAGCCCCCACCCTACTTCTGAGCCCCTGTGTGGCCTCGCCCATCAGAGTCCGTGCACAGACGCCCAGGCCGAGCCGCCTGCAGGGCCTCTGGGCAGGCGCGCGCCTCACAAGGCTCAGAAGGGACCAACGTCCAGCGCCTTCAGAAGCACACTTGGTAAGCCAGAGCGAACCACAGAGAAGTGTGCGGACAGACGTGCAGACAGGCGTGACTGGTGACTGGGGACGGCCTGTCCACCAGCCGGAGAATCAAGGAGCACAGTGAACAGGACAGGGCAGGCCTGAGCCGTTTGCATCATCTCAGCCAGCCCTAATTAAGTGTGCTGCTTGAGCAGAACGGCTGAGGACAGCAACCAGCAACTTTCCCCAGAGGGTTGGTTGGTGGTCTCCGTAGGAGCAGTGGCCGCACAGTTTGGAACCTCAGTGGTAACCCCTCGGGGCAGCCAGGGTGTCAGAACTGAGTTCATGAGCCTGGGGTTGCCAACCACAGACCGACCACCCTGGCTCTCGGGACTGTGGGAGGGACATGGGAGAGGCCCTGACCTCCCAGATTGGAGAATCATAGCGACACCAGTCCTGATAATAATACCCAGAAGTTAAAAAAACAAAAGCAAACCTAGATGATTCCATGTATATCATCACATGTCTCAACTAACACTGGGAGACCAGGTTCACATTGCTGCAAGCTCAGAATTTTCATGGTGCTTCTAGAAAAACCATCTCTTCCCAGGCAGAGTGGCGATTAGAGGTGTTTTTCATCAGGTCTCTGTCCTCCAGTTGCTCCCCGCCCCCCAGCTCCTGCTGGCTTACACTCTCAGCCCAGGCCACCCAGGGGCAGTGGGCTGCTGAAGGGGGCAGGCCCTGCAGCTGCTCCCTCCAAATTCTCTGGGATTCCAGGCCGGGCGCTGGGTGATTACACTGCTGTTATCTGGGATTAGCTATTTTCGCTGCCTGTATTTATATCGTGGAAGCTGCAGCGTGATGCTGCCAGATGCCAACATAGGCGAACTGTGCCTTCCTGCAGGACCCACCTGCTGTTCTGCCCTCCCCCGGCAAGGTGGCAGTTGGTGGGGACCAGACCTGCCAAGCCCTCGCCCCCCCAACCCCCCAAATGTCCAGAGTTGTGAACTGAGACGCACGGAGAAGCTGGGCTCTGGGGTAGCTGGCGAAGGGTGGACCGCGGGCTTGGGGGAGGTGGGGGTGGGGGCTGGCCGCGTTCCCTGCAGAAGACGCCTGTCACTGTCCTAATCCTCTGAAGTCTTCGAGTCTGGGAGGCCGCTCGCCTGCCCCCCACCCCCGTTCCACTCCCACCCGTGTGTCCTCCCACACTTGCATGGGAGGAGTGCTGAAGGGCCCCATTGCAGGCAGCCCGGAAAAGTGCCAAGTGCCCGAGAGTCCCAAACTGAAGTGCAGGCGGATTAAAAGGCCTTGTTCTATTTAACTTGGTCCATCTTTGTTTCCGCCCCTCTCTTGGTACCCTCCACCTTGGAGAAGGTGGGGGAAATCCTCTTCTTTTCGGAAATGGAGAGCTTTTTCTAAAGTATGTTCTATCTCACTAGGATTGGACTGGATGACCTCAGCAAGTGACTTAAAAACACAATCTGTCATTTAGCAAGGGGAATCTACTCCTGGCCCTGGGGCTTGAGGAGGGGGCTTCTCCCACTGCCCCTGCAGGTTGCTTGCAGACTCACGCCCTCTCCTGGCTGAAAAGGGGACAACACCACGCCTTGGCTGCCCACTTTGGGCACTTGCATACCCCGTCAGGAAGATGCTCAGATAGACCCTGAGAAGCAGTACATTCAGTGTGGGCTCCCACACGCCCCCAGTGGGGTTTGCTCGTCTGCGCGTCTCTGCCCAGGCCCGCCTTTTCAGGGTGGGGATTTCAAGGATGACAACGAATTACCCCTCCCAGATAATGCATTAAAACACCAAAAGAAATTAATACCTTAATGTAGTTTCCTAAACCTTGCTGTTTTTTGTAGCCAGGTAAGATAAATCATGTATAAATAAAGATGAACAAACATATTAAGTAAAATAATGTACTTATTAAAATAACATTTTTATTGACATGACCTACATTTTTTAACCTTAAAACTTAATTTAGCCTTGCCCCAAGTAATAATGTTCAAGAAATCATCGATTTTAGACCCTTGTTGTATTTTGTCTTAATATACTTTAAAGTCAGTACTTACTTTTTACTGATGTATAGGTGTATAGGTGAATTAAAATGTTGTGTTACTTACCACTATACAGCAAAATGACCCACTTATACATAAGTATGATACATATCTATTCTTTTTCATATTCTTTTCCATTATGGTTTATTACAGGATATGGAATATAGTTCCCTGTGCTATACAATAGGACCTTGTTGCTTATCCAAAGTCAATTCTTACTAATTTTTAAAAATCCAAATAATACTACGCATTGGAAAATTCTGGCCTAACTGAAAGAAAGGTGGGAAAATATGAAAGATTTATGGGGCCATTGTTGGGTTGGCACAGGGTGGGACATATCTGGATGGGGCTTAGTGGGGGATGCGAACTGGCCCGAAAGCTGAGCGGGTGGCGGCAAAGGAGACGACAGAGCAGCATTTTATTTGGGCAACATTCAGTCCTTGGGGTGAAAGGAGAGACACGCTTAGAGCTCCAACCCTCTCCTGCGAAGGTGCAACCTCTGATGCCACTCCCTTAGCTGGAACAGCAGCGAGTTCCCGGCTCAGCTGCACAGGGCCTGGAAATCACCAGGGAGCAAGGGGGAGAAGGGCAAACGAGGAGGGAGCACTGGGGCCAAGGAATTCCATCAGAGGAATGGAGAGTGCAATTCAGCCCTGCTCTAACCCTCCCTGCCCAGAGTCACTGACCCGAACCACCTGGGCGGTACCTCTGGAAGGAGGTGAGGGGGTATGTCTGACCCTCCCCTGTCCCATCCCCTCCCCTACTGTATAGAAGAATTACAAACTTGTCCTTATTCGGGGAAACAGAGAAGCAGAAGACAAAATAATTTCACCTACTGACAAACAGCACTACTGATATTTAGGTGTGGTACTTTCATTTTCTTTCTTTTTAAAACAGTATTGATTTATTTCTCGGCTGTGCCAGCCTCAGCTGTGGTGCGTGGACTCTCGTTTGGCTCGCAGGCTCAGTAGTTGTGGTGTGCGGGCTCAGTTGCTGCAGCATGTAGGGTCTTAGTTCCCTGATCAGGGGTCACACTTGGGTCCCCTGCATTGCAAAGTGGATTCTTAACCAGTGGACCACCAGGGAAGTCCCTCCTTTCATTTTCTATACATGTCTTTTACATAGCTGAAGACACATTGTATTTCTGATCTGATTCTTCCACTTAATATAAAATCATAAGCATTTTCTCATGTCATGGAATACTTTCTGTAAATTTAACCTTCGTAGCTAAGCTTCCTGTTTTTGTGCATTAAGGGTTTCTTTCTTAAAAAAAAAACAACTATAAATAATGCTGCAATTAATATCTCTGGTCATACAACAACATTTCTAGTTATTTTCTAAGAATAGATTCTTAAAAGTGGTACCACTGTAGAATGTTGGGTGTAGAATGTAGACAACTACTTTGTGTAAATAAGAAGCAAATGTAAGGACCGATATTTATATGTGAATAAAGAAATTATTAAATTAAAAAGCAGAGACATTACTTTGCCAGCAAAGGTCTGTATAGTCAAAGCTGTGGTTTTTCCAGTAGTTATGTATGAATGTGAGAATTGGACCATAAAGCGGGCTGAGTGCCAAAGAATTGATGCTTTTAAACTGTGGTGTAGGAGAAGACTCTTGAGAGTCCCTTGGACTGCAAGGAGATCAAACCTAAAGGAAATCAACCCTGAATGTTCATTGGAAGGACTGATCCTAAGGCTGAAGTTCCATTATTTTGGCCACCTGATGTGAAGGGTTGACTCATTGGAAAAGACCCTAATGCTGGGAAAGATTGAAGGCAGGGGCAGAAGGGGACGACAGAGGATAAGATGGTTGGATGGCATCACCGACTCAATGGGCATGAGTTTGAGCAAGCTCCAGGAGATGGTGAAGGACAGGGAAGCCTGGTGTACTGCAGTTCATGGGGTCGCAAAGAGTCAGACATGACTGAGCGACTAAACAACAACAAAGAAATTATTGAAAGATCCACAAGAAACCAATAACAGTAGCTACCCAGGGACTGAGGGTAGGGTGGTATCTGGCCAGGTAAACTTAAAATCAAAGGAGAATTCTCATAATATGCATTTAAAAAATTAATTTGTTTTTAATTTTTTGGCTGTGCTGGGTCTTGCTGCTGTGCGCGGGCTTTCTCTAGCTGGGCTGAGTGGGGCTCCTCTCTAGCTGAGGCGCACGGGCTTCGCACAGTGGCGGCTCCTCTTGTTGCAGAGCGTGGGTGCGTTGGCCTGAGTACAGAAGCTCGCAGGCTCTGGAGTGTGGGCCCCATAGTTGTGGCACACAGGCTTTGTTGCTCCACAGCATGTGGAATTTTCCTGGACCAGGGATCGAATCCATGTCCCCTGGCAGGTGGATTCTTATCCTCTGTACCATCAAGGAAGTCCTTTGTAATAGACATTTTTGCATATTTTGAGTTTTGAAGCATGTGTATGTATTACACAAATTAATTAAGGGCACACTTTCACTGGTGCTTGACTGTAGAACTGAATGAAGCAGGGAGTCCTTCTGTAATTGGCTCTTGTGTTTCCGCATCATATCCAGTGCCAGGCGTTTAGTAAACACTTGGGTAGGACAGACCAGGAGCTCAGGTAGGACCCCCCCCTCCCTGGACCGTGGGGCAAGGAGGCAGCTCTGCTCACCTACATTATCTGTGGACTCAGATTCCTTCTGGCTTGTTGCTCATTGTGACCTTGAATCAGCCTGTGTGACGGGAGAGAGAGGAAGTGGAATGGAGGCAGTTTTCTTTTGAGGAAGTGATGTGAAAGTCACACACAGCACATCTTCCCAAGTCATTGCAAGCAATGGGTCAGCAGTCACCCCTGGCTGCAAAGGAGGCTGGGAAACGTGGTCTTTACCTGGGCAGCCACAGTAGGGTGGGGTTCTGTGATTAAAAGAAAGAAGGGGAAAGAGACTGGTGGATAATTAGTGGCTTTGGCCACACGGGCTTTTATTAGAAAAGGAAGGCTACAAATTACTGACCATACAGGATTATTTTGACATCTTTTATTTTATCCAAACCCTTTGGCTAAAACTCTTTTACTGTGGGAGCAATTATTTGAAGTTTTCTTCTGAGCCCTGCATTATCTCTGCTCTGAGTTTCTTTCTTGCTTTTGTATATTTCTGTCTCTGTTGTTCATGGTCAAGATATTCTTCAAGATTCTGCTGACCCTTGTCTCCTGGTTCATATTTAAATCAGAAAAAGCCCTCTCTGTCTCTGTAGATTCCCTTATTCTCAGCATTTTATCTAAATAGACTCACATAATATGTAACTTTTTGTGTCTGGCTTCTTTCAGTTAGCAAAATGTTTTCAAGTTTCATCTCTGTTGTAGCATGAATCCGTGCTTCATTTTTTGATAAGCTGAACAGTATTCCATTGTATGGATATATGACATCTTATTTGTCTATTCATCAGTTGATGGACTCTGTGTCTCTTTAAAGAGATTTTTTTCAAAAGTTTTCTATTTTCATTCCCTGTTCAACCTGTATGTAATTTGAGAACTTGAGGCTTCCTGTTCTTGAGCCTTTTCGGGTTCTATAAAGCAAAATGCAGGTCCCCCTAGCCCATCCTTTAGATTCTTGAGTTTGCCTTGCTTCCTCTCTGCTGGGTCATTTACATTTCTCTATGTACTCTAGCTTTTCTATATAGGAGTTAGGCTTACAGATGTTTCTTGGTTTATTGAAGATAGAGTTTGTATGTGTTTCTTTTTTGGTCCTTGGGTGATTTCTAAGAAGAAAATCTTCGTTCTTCCATCTTGAAACTGGGAGTCCACCCATGGCTGTGTAGCTTCATCAAAAGTACAGAACATGCTGGGACTTTCCTAGTGGTCCAGTGGTAAAGAATTCGCCTTTCAGTGTAGGGGATGTGGGTTCAATCCCATGGAACTAAGATCCCACATGCTGCGGAGCTTCCATGCCGCAATGAAGACCCAGTGCAGTCGAAATAAAGAATAAAAATTTTTAAATCCCAGATAAAATATTTATAAAAGAGGAAGTACAGAATGTGGATCAGATGGTAAGTGCTAGTCATTCATTATTTCAATTCATTCAACCAACACCACGATCATCTTCTATCTCTGGGCACTGTGCTATGTCCTGGGGAATGGAAATACCAAGAGAGACGAGACACATCCCTACCCCCAAGGAACTCATGCAATACCTAGATCAGTAGCCAGACAATTGCAGTGTAGCGTTAAGTCTGAGACGGAAGGGCAGAGGATGAGTGCGCCGAGGGAGAAGCACTTAGCCCAGGTTCGGAATGAAGATTTAACCTTCCAGGATACTTTCACACATTCAGAAGAATCCTGACGAGACAGCAACCCTGTGTGTGTTCTTCCCGCTGCCCATTAATGTCTTCCTCTGGTGGAGACGGCTCCCCGAGTGGTCCCAGTTCCCTGCAGCCTCCGGGAGATAAAGATACTTAAAAGGCCAGCTCTGCTTCTGTGAGCAGTTGGCCCAGAGCCTGGTTCTGCCCTGGGTGCAGGGTGGACATGATGCCAGCGATGAACGCTGGTGGAGGAGGGCTCCAGGCAGGCCTGGCCCCCATGGCGTGTGGCCCTATGGACAGAAATGTGTTCTGACCCCAGCTGTATTTGCCTGGCTTATTCTCAGTGCTCGGGTGTGCTAGAAAAGGAAGGTTGCTTCACGGAAGCCCCTAGAACAGAAACCAGGACAAAGGCCGCACTCCAGGGAAGCTGTAGCAGTCAGGGAGAATGGGTTGGGGGCTGAAGCTGAGAAGTTGGCAAGTGTCATGAACTGAGATTCATCACATCGTAAAGTGCCCCAGGCACAACCGTCCTTTTTATGTTCAATATTATGCTGCTCATGTCTTTTCTTCTTCCAGTCTGTCAGTGTAAGGCAAAAGGGGATCACTTTTGCATTAATATTCCCCGGGGTCAGGGAGGTGGCAGGGTCCAGCTGGATGCCTGTATCCTGTTCTGGGCTTCCAGGGACAAGGATGCTGAGTGGAGAGGGGGCCTGGAGCAGGCATGGTGGGGAGGGCTCCGGGGGCCCAGGGGCAGGGGGCTCCTCCTCAGCTCGGAAGCATCGCCGAGGGAGGGACTGGCTTTATTCTGTCTCTCTTCCAGGGCAGAAATAGACCTGGGGGCGGACGTATGTCATGAGAACCAGAATTAGCCAAACACATTAGGAAGACATTTCTAATCATGAATGTCTTCATGAAAGAACAAGCCCCTCATGGAGCAAGGATGGCGTCTTTGCAGTTTAAGCAACTGGAAGTTGTAAGGATGTCAGACCAGGTCACTTTGTTCCTTCTAAGTTTTGACTCTATAATCTCAATAATAGTTAAACAACAACTATTATCTGCTAAGTGAGGACATGTATAGATTTACACGTACGAACTTATTCTCACAACACTCTGAGGTAGGGATTGTTATTATTATTGGCCCATTTTACAGATGAAGAGCCCGAGGTGCAGAGAGGTTGCTGTGAAGTTTTTGTCCTCTTTTCCCCTAAGCGGTCTGGCTCGGCGGAAGGCATTACACTGCGGCAGTTGAGAGCAAGCTCCAGTGAGCTTGACTCTGGAGGCTGTCACACCTTCCCAGGCAGGGGGCCTTGCGGAAGTTCCTTCTAGTCCCAGGTTTCTCATCTGTGAAATGGACACACTAACATTGCCTCCTTTGTGAGTACCTGGACATACAGATGTTAGTTAAACCCAACCCAACCCAACCCAACCCAAGTTATGTCTCATGAAAAACCATCTCTTTTAGCCCATTTGCATGTTGGCCAACATTGATTTCATGGGCTCTGCTCACCTGAGTCCTGGGAATATGTGGTTTGAATGGAACTTCATGTTTTTTTTTAATGTGGATTATTTTTGAAGTCTTTACTGAATTTATTACAATATCACTTCTGCTTTATGTTTTGCCTTTGCGGCTGGAAGGCGTGTGGGATCTTAGCTTCCCAACCAGGGATTTAACCCCCACCCCTGCCTTGGAAGGTGAGTCTTAACCAGGAAAGCCCCCTGAATGGAGCTCTTTGAGCCTGGAGATTTCCCACATGAGCGGCACTCAGGGTTTTGTGCCAGTGGGCTGTGTACACTCACCCGTTGATGCTAAGAGGTGGGAAATCCAGAGGGACGGAACAGGAGGCAAGCAAAGGTGGACTAGGACCCACCAACGTCTTCTGACGCTGCCCCTGCCCTCCTGCCCCCCAAGTGCTTTCCTTTAATCCCGCCCAGCAGCAAAAGATGCCATTTGTGCCATTATTAGGATGAAGACAAGTGTCTTTGGTGATACTTTCTGCTCCTTGCTTACTGCTCAAAGCCAAGCCCAGGGCCTGCCTGCTGGGGGCCCCCTCCCCTGGGTTTCCTCTGTCTGCCTCTCCGGGGAGCTCCGACTCCTTGTGTGGGAAGCACAGGTTTCAGAAAGGGAGACCAACCTGGGTTCAATTCTGGCCCAGTCACAAACAAGCAACACAACATTAGCAGAGGACCTCTCACAGCCTCCATTTTTTCAACTACAAAAGGTGGAAACTGAATCCTACTATCTCCTGAAATGGTTGAGTGTATGTCTCACACGGGGTAATATACATGAAGTGCCGTGGCTTGGCTCCTGCCACGCGGGGGTGCTTAATAAATGATACGTCGTTACTGAGACAAACCAGGTCTGCCCAAATTAGGGATGATTATTATGGAGTAGCATCTCTTTCCATTCTCCCCCCCTCACTTTGAAATCCTGCTTTTCTGTAGTAAAGAGAGAGAACCTGATAAACGCACACCTCCTTGTTATTTATTTTTTTTTACACCTCCTTATTTTCTGCTGTGTTAAAGAATCCTGGACGGCGCTGGTCTCCTCTCTCCAGTGGGGCAGTTTCTCAGCGACTCTCTGGAGAATATTTGTATCAATGCACAGGTGAGTCTGTGCGGTGGACGGTCTGTGACTTTAGTGGGCAGAAGCGTCAGGATTGTGTTATTACGGTGTGTGTTTTCTATTACACTAAGCTCCACCAATACCCATAAAATAGTCCTGAATATTAAACAAAAGGAATAAACAACACAGTCGCACAACAGACTATCTGAAACCCCTAGTCCTCTCACCTCTGCAGTTTAATTTTTCATTTATTCTTGTTTTTTTTTCTACAAGCATATCTAATTTTTAGCTGGCTGCAGTAAAAATATACAAAAAACATGCATCCTTCTTTCCACTTAGGGAATTGTCCCAAGTTGGTACATTATCTTCATCGTCAGAATTTTAAATGCTTATTCAAGTGGACATATTATAATTTACTTAGTTATCAGTCATTTACATTGTTTACAAGTTTTTATTAGTCATAGAAAGTGAAAGTGTGTTAGTTGCTCAGTCGTGTCTGACTCTTTGTGATCCCATGGACCATAGCCCATCAGGCTCCTCCATCGACGGATGTAGATGAGTCTGCAAAGCCATACATAGGTCCCCCCTGTTCATCTCATTTTTGCTCCTTATCTGCTGAAACCCCTTATATTTTCAGCCAGTGCCACATTTAGGTGATGGGAAGCAGCATGTCTTTTGTCTCTAGAATTGCTCTGTGTTGTGAGCAGCCTAATTCTATTGGCCTGGAGGCTACAGAATTGAGGAGGATGAGTGCTCCTGGGCAGGTTGAAATTCGAAGCTCAATATTGCCTTCAAGTGAGAACTTGTAGGAACTGCAGGGCTGGAAGCTGGGCCTGTGCGTTGGATGGGGGTGGTGGATGAGGATGGGCAGAGGCCAGGGCCGGGGGTTTGGCTTCAGATGTAGGGTTGAGAGAAGAGCAGCGTCCTCAGCAGTCGTAAGATGCTGATTTGATTCAGAGATGGACCGGATTCATAGTCACCAGGCTGGAGAGTTTCTGGATTCAGTTTTCATTCCATTCAGTCTGATGGTTGATTTTCCTTCTAGGAGGAGGAGAAGAAGGTAGTAATGATGGTGATTAGTGTGGTCACCGTTCGTCAGATATCTTCTATATGCTGATCTCTTCTTAGGAGTTTGTGCATATCAGTTCTCCCCCCTCTTTTTTCCTTTTAAATTTTTATTGAAGTTGATTTAAAATGCCGTGTTAATTTCTGCCATACAGAAGAGTGATTCAGATATATATATATATATATATATATATATTTTTTTTTTTTTTTTTCTCTTGGGGGCTTTCCAGGTAGTTCAGTGGTAAAGAATCCATCTGTCAGTGCAGGAGCTGCAGAAGAGACAGGTTCGATCCTTGGGTTGGGAAGATCCCTGGAGGAGGAAATGGTAACCCACTCCAGTATTCTTGCCTGAAAAATCCGATGGACAGAGGAGCCTGGCAGGCTACAGTCCATAGAGTCGCAAAGAGTTGGACACGGCTGAAGCACCTGAGCATGCGCGCATATGTTCTCTGTCCTGTCCTTTTCCGTCCTGGTTTATCACAGGACAGTGAGTGTAGTCCCCTCTGCTGCACAGTGGGACCTTGTTGTTTGTCCATCCTGTACACTGGTTTCTATCTGCTGACCCCAGACTTCCAATCCTTCCCTTCGCCGCTCTCTCCTCCTTGGCAACTACAAGTCTATTCTTTTTGTCTGTGAGTCTGATCAGTGCTCACTTTTATAACAGTGCTCTTATAACTGCTATTTGACAAATGAGAAAATTGAGGCTCAGAGAGGTCAAATCTGTTGCCCAAAGTCGCCCAGCCGTGAGATGCAGGAGCCAGATTCAACGTCAAGTCTACTGGGTTCTGGAGCCCCACCCACCTTACTACACCCGGCCCATCTGCTGTTGAAACTGCTAGAACAGCATGGGCCTGAGCCAAGGTTGGATCGACACATCCCCAGGTCATGCCTGCTGCTCTCATAACTCCATGGGCCCTGCTCTTCACCCTCAGCTCTGCTTCAAAGGCCCTGCTGCAAAGCTTCATCTTCTGCATCAGGGGGCCAGGGGCCTTACCTGCAGGATTCGAGCACCCAGCCCTCAGTAGCCTAGTGGGCTGTCGTGATTCCTCAAAGGCAGCCTCGAAAAAATTAGATGGTGCCGGCCTCCCTGTCGTTCGGGGTGCCTGAGCCCAGTGCTCCAGGGACGGACCTGCACCCTGCCCTGGAGAGAGGCACCGGGCAGCTGGGCCCTGCCAACTGGGCCTCCTGCGGCCGTGTGGGGAGTGGGGGATGGTTAAGGAGGCAGGGCCAGCAGCAAGCCCTAAACTGCTCTCCTCCTCCTGATTGAGTTAAAGAACCAAGAAAGTGTAAAAAACAAAAAGCAAACAAGCAAAAGTCTCCACAGATCCCAATTTCCGGATAACCTGTTAATTAAAAAAAATCATCAATACATTCCAATGGCAAAAAAAAGTAATTCAAACAGCGTGGAAAGGCTGAAAAGAAAAAGTGCAAGCTACTTCCAGATTTACACAGCTGTGTGGAATTTCTTCAAGATTTGTCTTATGCATAGATCACACAAATAACACACTCACATCGCACAAATAACACACGCACTGATGTACACGTATTTCCAGTCACACAGACGAGGTTGCCCTGCCCGCATGTTCAGCCTGCCGCTTTTTCTCACTTGGGGTGCTGGGGACTCTCCCCATCGGGCAGGAGCCGCAGGCTTCGCAAGGGCCGCTCAGGGCTGAGCTGTATGTTTTAAGCTGCCCTCTAAAGGGCAGCGGTTGTGGTCGTGGCAGTGCGTTCTTCAGCGCTCCCAGCCATGGCCCCCGCGCCCCAGCAGCCTGTGCAGGGGTGAACTGACGGGGAAGGGCCGGGTGAGGGAACTGGGGCGGAGCTTGCTTACCCGGCGGCGGCCTCCTCCCCGGCCCTGCGCCCCTTGGGTGGGCGGGTGCAGGGAGATGCTGCCCCCTTGTGGCCTGGTGAGGAGGCGCCTCCTGTGTCATCCTGCGTGAAAGTGAAAGCAGCTCAGTGACCCCCGGGACCGTAGCCCTTCAGGCTCCTCTGTCCATAGGATTTTCCAGGCAGTAATACTGGAGTGGGTTGCTATTCCCCCCTCCAGGGGATCTTCCTGATTCAGGGATCGAACCCCCGGAGAGACAACTCTTCAGTCAGCTTTGGAAGATGCAGATTGCTAAACAGAAGATGGGGGAGTGTTTCAGGCTTCCCTGGCGGCTCAGACGGTAAAGCGTCTGCCTGCAATATGGGCAGAAAGATCCTCCGGAGAAGGAAATGGCAACCCACTCCAGTACCCTTGCCTGGAAAATACCATGGATGGAGGAGCTGGGTATGCTACAGTCCATGGGGTCACAAAGAGTTGGACACGACTGAGCGACTTCACTTTCCTTTTCAGGATAAAGGGACCTCACAAGCAAAAATATTTTTCTCTCACAAAAGTGCCATGCTATGGTTTTACTTACATCTCTGGCATATTAGCCAGTGCACCTGCCTAAAAAACAATAGCAGGCCTTGTTAAGACAATCTGTTAATATATCCTAGGGCAGTGAAACAGCCAGCCTATTCTGAGATCAAAATCAGTCACAGCCTTTTTTACTGCCCTCATCAGTCAATTGATAAAGAAATTAACTCAATGGCCTGTGTTAGTCATTCAGTCGTGTCCAACTCTTTGCCACCCCATGGACTGTAGCCCACCAGGCTCCTCTGTCCATGGAATTCTCCAGGCAAGAATACTGGAGCAGGTTGCCATTCTCTTCTCCAGGGGATCTTCCCAACCGAGGGGTGGAACCCTGGTCTCCTGCATTGCAGGTTGATTCTTTTTTTTTAATTTCATTTTTTTCCATTTATTTTTATTAGTTGGAGGCTAATTACTTTACAATATTGTACTGGTTTTTTGCCATACATTGACATGAATCAGCCATGGATTTACATGTGTTCCCCATCCCGATCCCCCCTCCCACCTCCCTCCCCATCCCATCCCTCTGGGTCTTCCCAGCGCACCAGCCCTGAGCACTTGTCTCATGCATCCAACCTGGGCTGGTGATCTGTTTCACCCTTGATAGTATACTTGTTTCAATGCTATTCTCTCAGATCATCCCACCCTCGCCTTCTCCCACAGAGTCTAAAGTCTGTTCTGTACATCTGTGTCTCTTTTTCTCTTTTGCATATAGGGTTATCATTACCATCTTTTAAAATTCCATATATATATGCGTTAGTATACTGTATTGGCCCTTATCTTTCTGGCTTACTTCACTCTGTATAATGGGCTCCAGTTTCATCCATCTCATTAGAACTGATTCAAATGAATTCTTTTTAATGGCTGAGTAATATTCCATATTGTATATGTACCACAGCTTCCTTATCCATTCGTCTGCTGATGGGCATCTAGGTTGCTTCCATGTCCTGGCTATTGTAAACAGTGCTGCGATGAACATTGGGGTGCACGTGTCTCTTTCAGATCTGGTTTCCTCAGTGTGTGTGCCCAGAAGTGGGATTGCTGGGTCATATGGCAGTTCTATTTTCAGTTTTTTAAGGAATCTCCACACTGTTCTCCATTGTGGCTGTACTAGATTACATTCCCACCAACAGTGTAAGAGGGTTCCCTTTTCTCCACACCCTCTCCAGCATTTATTGCTTGTAGACTTTTGGATAGCAGTCATCCTGACTGGCGTGTAATGGTACCTCATTGAGGTTTCGATTTGCATTTCTCTGATAATGAGTGATGTTCAGCATCTTTTCATGTGTTTGTTAGCCATCTGTATATATTCTTTGGAGAAATGTCTGTTTAGTTCTTTGGCCCATTTTTTGATTGGGTCATTTATTTTTCTGGAATTGAGCTGCAGGAGTTGCTTGTATATTTTTGAGATTAATCCTTTGTCTGTTTCTTCATTTGCCATTATTTTCTCCCAATCTGAGGGCTGTCTTTTCACCTTGCTTATAGTTTCCTTTGTTGTGCAAAAGCTTTTAATTTTAATTAGGTCCCATTTGTTATTTTTGCTTTTATTTCCAGTATTCGGGGAGGTGGGTCATAGAGGATCCTGCTGTGATTTATGTCAGACAGTGTTTTGCCTATGTTCTCCTCTAGGAGTTTTATAGTTTCTGGTCTTACATTTAGATCTTTAATCCATTTTGAGTTTATTTTTGTGTATGGTGTTAGAAAGTGTTCTAGTTTCATTCTTTTACAAGTGGTTGACCAGTTTTCCCAGCACCACTTGTTAAAGAGGTTGTCTTTTTTCCATTGTATATTCTTGCCTCCTTTGTCGAAGATAAGGTGTCCATAGGTACGTGGATTTATCTCTGGGCTTTCTATTCTGTTCCATTGATCTATATTTCTGTCTTTGTGCCAGTACCATACTGTCTTGATGACTGTGGCTTTGTAGTAGAGCCTGAAGTCAGGCAGGTTGATTCCTCCAGTTCCATTCTTCTTTCTCAATATTGCTTGCAGGTCGATTCTTTACCATCTGAGTAATCCCTTATGAACTCACAGAATTTATGAGATTGATTACAGAGGGAATTTCCTGGATTCCGATTTAACCAATGAGTTTGGACACTTACATGCCATGCATCAAGCTGGATTCTTCACGTGCCTGTGAAGTCAGACTACTACATCCATTCCAGAGGAAGAGACGAGGGTCAGAGACCACAGAGGTAGTAGATAAGGAGTCAAGATCCCAGGTAGGCCTCCAGATTCATCGGTTTCCCCTTCCATCTCCTCTGTCCATGGCCATATGCTCTCCTGGAGTTTAGCTCCAGTTACCAATTTCTTTCCCGTAATTCAGTCTCCCATGTTGTTGGCCTGAGTCTCCCTCCCCACCAGGGAGGACACAGGGATCGCTCCCCATCCAGAGTAATTGGAAGGGACTCAAGAAAACCCCTAGGGGTCTTCCCTCTGTTTAAAAAGTAAACTCTAAGTGCAAGCTCTGAATTTTAGTCCCAGTCTTTAAAGTAACTACCCCCAACCTACAGTGATAAATGATATCTGAGTGGGTCACAAGGGTGATTTTGATAGTTGGTGTCTACTTTCGGTTTATTCACTTTCCTTAGCAAATACATTGAAAAAATTAAGATAGCTTGTGTAAGTCAAAGAAAATGAAAGGACTCGAGTTCTACCAGCCATTCCGATTCAGCATTTCCACAGCTAAGAATTAGCCAAACGTGAACATCTACCCCCACCCCTAATGACTGAGGTTACAGGTGCCAGGACACTCGTGGTGGTTCTGCTTGTGTCCGAAAAGGAACTGGAAGAAGTGTCCACCTACAGGAGACTACTTTAAAAAATAACAAAACTCTGTGGCACCACTCATAAGAATACGGTATATATGCTAACATACAGAAAGACATCCAAGACAGAGCGAATAAAAAAGCTAGCTGCCATGTACATCTGGTTCCCATTTCATAAAAAGCATACTGTACATAGTTTCTGTTTTGATGTATAAAAATACTTAGTCAAATATGCACCAAATTATTTATGGAGATAGGGATGGTCGTGTGCTATCTACATTAAATTTTTTTATTAATGTATAGTTACTTTACAGTGATGTGTTATTTTCTGCCGTACGGCAAAGTAAATCAGTTACGTTAGTTGCTCAGTCGTGTCTGACTCTTTGTGACTCCATGGACTGTAGCCCGCCAGGCTCCTCTGTTCATGGAATTTTCCAGGCAAGAATACTGGAGTGGGTTGCCATTCCCTTCTCCAAGGGATCTTCCTGACCCAGGAATCGAACCCGGGTCTCCTGCATTGAAGGCTGGTTCTTTACCAGCTGAGCCACCAGGGAAGCCTGTTTGGGTTTCCTTCGCACTTGGGTCACCCCAGATCACTGTGCGGTGCGGCGGGTTCTCACTGGTTTTCTGTTTCATATACAGGATCAGTAGTGTACGGGCTTCCCTGGTGACGCCGTGGTAAAGAACCTGCCTGCCAACGCAGGAGATGCAGGTTCGATCTCTGGGACCGGAAGATCCTCTGAAGAAGGAAATGGCCATCCCCTCCAGGATTCTTGCCTGGGAAATCCCATGGACAGAGGAGCCTGGTGGGCTACACGCCATGGGGTCGCAACGAGTCGGGCATACTGAGTGACTAGAAACAATCAGTAGCGTGTGTGTGTCAGTCCCGCTCTCCCAGCCCCTCCTATCCCCGTTTCCCTCCTGGTGTCCATACCTTCATTCATTATGTCTATGTCTCTGTTTCTGCTTTGCAAATAGGTTCGTCTGTAATTAACTTTAAAATTCTGTGTCGCGTGAGAGGCTGGCCTGCAATCTCTCCTGGTCCAGGCAGGACCGCCTGGGCAGGCTCCATCCTAGAAGGTGTGGGGACAAGGTCAGGAGGGACTGGGGTGTGTGGGCTCCGTGGTGCGTGCTTGTCCTGCCATCACAGGCTGTGTGAGTGGGCGGGCAGGACGTGGGGCAGCAGGGGTGAGAGGGACAGTGGGCTGCGTGGGATGGGGGTCCTTCCCTCTGGCCTGTCCTGGCAGACCACAGGGTGAGACAACCGGTGTGAGGAAGTTCCCACATCTTGGAGGCACCTTGGTGGTGGTGCTTTAGTTGCTAAGTCGTGTCCGACTCTTGTGACCCCAGGCTACAGTTCTCGGGATTTTCCAGGCAAGAATACTGGAGTGGGTTGCCATTTCCTTCTCCAGGGGATCTTCCTAACCCAGAGATCAAACCAGGTTCTTCTGCATTGCAGGCAAATTCTTTACCAACTGGGCTACAAGGGAGGTGACTTATAGTCTATCTATAGACTTGGTCCTTGCATTCTTTTCATCCAGACCCCCAGTAACCCTGTGACATGGGAACTATCACCTCTAGTTAACAATTGAGAAAATTAGTGTCCAGAGTGGGGAAGTGACTTGTCCAGAGTCACGCAGCTGTTGGCAGAGCCCAGCCTTGGATTGTCACCTCTCTCTCTGTCTCTCACTTTCTCTCAGTGGAAAGATGCCTGGCAGAGTCAAGAGGCTGGACTTCACTGAGGCGGAATCCCAGGGAGGCCAGAGGCGGGGCCAGAGAGTCAGGAGCATCGCTCCGCATCAGAATTGCCAAGTGGTGCCTCAAAGAGGTGCCTTGTTTCTGCAATGTTTTTAAGAGTTTTGAATTAGTTGCCAGCATTTGAAAATCAAATTTCATGTTAAATTTAGACTTCCAGCTTCTCTTGGAAAAAATCAGCATCTCGGTCCCCGTGAGGCAGCCCATCAGCAGCCACGTCCTCCGTTAGTCTGGGCGTGCTGTTCCAGGGCAGTTCAGGACCCACTGCCCCTGCCTGACTCCCACCCCCGGCCTGCGGCACTCCTCGACTAAAGCATAGGCCGTAGAGATAGTAGTTAAGAGCCATGGACTTGAGCCAGAGTAGGGTTGAATTTTACCTCCTGGCCATGAGACTTGGACAAGTTATCAAAACTGTTCGCTGCCTAAATTTATGAATCTGTCAAATGGGAATAATGACAGTACCTATCTCATAGGGCTGTTTGGGGAAGCTTAAGTGAGAAATGAGTTAATATATAAAAAGGGCCTGGGGACTTCCATGGTGGCCCAGTGGCTAAGACTCCTCGCTTTTAATGAAGGAGGTCCACGTTCAATCCCTGGTCAGGGAACTAGATCCCACACGCCACAAATAAGACCCAGTACAGACAAATAAATGAACAACAACATAAAGCACGTAGTGTATTGAAACATATAATTTAATCATTATTGTAATTTGCATTTTTGTAACTGCAGCTCACAGTGACAAATGCCTTTCCTTCTTGAACTATCAAACCCTTTTTCGATCTGATCTCACATAAGAGTTTGCAAAGAGGGTTCTGAACTTGCCTGAGATGCTGGACGAAGCAAGACAAGCAGAGGAAGGGTCCCACTGTGAACCCGAGCTGCCTCCCTCCCTGGCTGGGGTTTGGGGGCCGTCGCTCCCGCTGGGAGCCCGAGCTGACCTGGGGAATCACCAAGCAGGCTGTCACTCGGCGTCCCCAACACCGGGGCCTGTCAGGCTGAGCCCAGTCCCTTCTGCTCAGCACCAGACACCTCCAGACCCCGGAGTCAGGAGGCCACGGAGACAAAGGCCTTTATCTCAGCAGGCTCTCGTGTGGCGCAGTGGGGCGGCGGCCCGGCTCTGGACAGCATAAAAAGTCAGGCCCGGATGACAGGCAGAATTTAGAGCCCTTTTGGATGGCAGCTGGGATTCAAGCTGTCAGCTGGAGGCAAGTGATCACAGTCGGGCTGGTGGGGACTCTGGTGCGTGCGGAGGGCAGGGGTGACGCTGCGCAGAGCTGCCCCGCGCCTCCTTCTATTTATAATTCCCCCTGATAATAGGGCCCATTCATTCCCCCTGCAGGCCGCTAATTGCTCTGGAGCGGAGGGATGACAGCCTAATTATTAACTTCACAAAAATTAAAGTTGGGCCGTGTCAACAGGGTCCATTTGCTGTCACCCAGATGCAATTCGTTGCCCTTCATTGTGGCAAAGGGCAGTTAGAAAAAAACCGAAAACCTTGGCCTGGTTCCAGTTCCAGCAGACTTTTATTTTCTGGCCTCAAATTATCGTGGGGAGGTTCTGCTTCGAGGAGACAGAATGCCTCTTTCCTCTTGGCCGTAAACTGCGGTGAGCCTGCCACTGCTCCTCTGACAGGAGTTGACATTTTTTGTCCCTGGAAATATGGGATCTGAGGGTTAGAAGGGACCTTAGCGAGATTAAAACCCAGCAACTACTGGGTGCAGTTCAGCCCGTGGATGTGTTTTACTTGGCTAGCAGAATGTTTTAAAAACTTACACAAAATTGAGGTAAGATTCCTGTTACATAAAATTAACCATTTTAACGTGTACAATTCCGTGGCATTCAGTGTGGTCACCATGTTGTACAATTCTTACCGCTATCTGATTCCCAAACAGTCCGATCTTTCCAGAAGGAAACTTGTCCCTCCCGACTTCCCTCTCCCCCTGGCCACTACCAGCATCAGGCTTTCTAAAAAAACTGAAGTGTAGTTAATTTACTATGTTGCGTTAGTTTCTGCTGTAAGCAAAGGGATTCAGATAAATGTATATATATGCATTTATATTAAATATATTTTTTTTCATGTTTTTTCCATCATGGTTTCTCACAGAATATCGAATATAGTTCCCTGTCCTACATAGTAGGACCTTGTTGTTTATCCAGTCTGGGTGTAATAGTTTGCAACAATCAATGCTCTTTGCCTATTCTGGGTCTTTCATATAAAGGGAATCACATGACAGATGACCTTTTGTGACCGCTGCTCTCACTTTGCATAATGATTTTGAGCTTCCTCCATGCTGCAGTAGATATGCAGCCTTCATTCTTTTAAAGGCTTCTGTCACTAATTTTAGAAAGCTTTTGAATTCATTTACAACAGCTGTCTTGAGAAGAAATCCACATTCCATCCAGTTCACCCCCTGGAGCATACAGTTTCATGGCTCTCACAGTCGTGGGCTTAGCTCCAGAGGTGCGCAGCCATCACCTCGATTAAGTTAGTTTTCAACACTGCCAAGTCAGGAGATTTCACAGAAAACCTTGAAAAACCAGACAAGCTGGGCCCACAGGGCCTCCCTCACAGCACACGAGGCCTGGCCTTCCAATGGACGTGTGCTCACAAGGGGCCCCAGAGCTGGCCCTTCACTCATTCGCTACCTGCCTGGGTCTGGAGGCATGTGAGTCTGTCCTAGCCCGGCACCCTGCCTCCACAGCTGGAGAGCCTGAGGCCCAGCCGGGTTCCTCCAGGTCACGTGGGCCAGGCCGGAAGGAGAGCGCATGCCTTCCGGGTCCCAGCCCGGGCTCCTCCCACTCCAAGGTAGCGCTTGGCATAAGTGTCGAAGCTAATTATCAGAATCTCTCTCTTAAGAGAGGCGGGACCCTATGTTCAAGGCAGCCTTTGTGCTGTGTTACCGACGCAGATGTGTATTGGGGAAGTCTGCCATTTCTTTCTTTCTGGAGTAACTGTACCCAAAGTTTCCCTTGGGTAAACTCATGGTTTGGGTAGGGCGGCCGCTGACTGCCTTTCCCAGAGGAGTTCTTATGACTTCTCAGGCCTGACAGTCACTCTTGCCTCAGTGTTTGGATGAGGGCTGAGGAACTTTGGTCGGAGTTCCCAGGAGATAGAAGCACTGCTAAGGGTCCTGAGACCTGAGATGATGAGATGTGGGCTGAAGCTGACGGAGGGTTTCTTGCCAATTCCAGGGAAAGCCTGTCTGAGATTTGAGTCAGTACAAGGGAAAGAAGAACTGAGAGAGAGAAAGCAGATCTCTAAAGACACTTTTTGAGCAACCTGATACAGCTGTGCCTGAAACCCTCTTCTCATTTTTGTGACTTAACAAATTCTGTCTTCTTATTTTTCTTAAACTGGATTGAGGTGGGTTTCTGTCACTTGCACTGAACTGCTCGATGCTAACTATACAAAACACTATTCACTCAAAGAACACTCATTAAGACTCACTTCATACCAGAATTTTCACAGACAAGATCTCCTTCAGCCCTCAGACTAACACTGTAAGGTAGGTAGCCAAATTATTTGTAGTTTATGGGGGAGACATCAGGGTTAAGGAGGTGGCTTGTCCAAGGACACCCAGCCTGTGAGTGGATGACCTGGGCTTTTGGCCTCCAGTTCAAGGCACATTCCTACTGTGCCTCACAGGAACAACTCCACTGTGCATCACAGGAAACGCCTCCCATTTTCCAAACAGCATAAATGAACATCTTCCATGTTGCCCTCTCCCCTTTCTATCCATGATAAAGGCATTCCAGGATAATTGTGAAAATGTTGGAATATATAGAAAAGTATATTAAAAACCCCATCACTCACAAATAACCCTCATTAACATTTAACATACTTCCAGATTTTTGGTGCAGTTTTGTAACATGTGACTGTTTAGGTAAAAAGAAGAAAGGCCATCCAGTCCGTCAATGTTATATTTGCATTTATCACTGGAAACGAGGTCATAAGAATGAGCACTGTTCTTCACATGTTTCTCCCTGAGTGAGAGGAAAGACATCCCGGGGGCTCTGGGGCAGATCTAGGCATAAGCTCTCCACTGGTCATTTTAGCGCTGCGTCTGGTGCCTCTGCTGGGGTGGCCTTCCCTGTCTGGGGCCGCCTTCCCTGTCTGGGGCCTGACAGAGCCCTGGGACCCCACCGAAGGGCAGGAGTCCTCTTTGTACTTAACTGTGCTCAGCGGCTGTCAAACCCTCAGGAGACCTGCTGGTGATGAGGGGAAGCCTTCCGGGTCTGTTTCCTACACGGGCAGGCTGGGCTGTAATGGAGTCAGTGCAAGTGTGAGTTCCTTCCGGAGGTGGATCGGGCTGTGCTGGAAACACTGGTTTTGCTATTGGTGTGCCAGACAGAATATCTCCGGACCAAGAGAAAGCTGAGCGCCGAAGAATTGATGCTTTTGAACTGTGGTGTTGGAGAAGACTCTTGAGAGTCCCTTGGACTGCAAGGAGATCCAACCAGTCCATCCTAAAGGAGATCAGTCCTGGGTGTTCATTGGAAGGACTGATGAAACTGAAAATCCAGTACTTTGGCCACCTGATGCAAAGAACTGACTCATTGGAAAAGACCCTGATGCTGGGAGGGATTGGAGGCAAGAGAAGGGAACGACAGAGGATGAGATGGTTGGATGGCATCACCGACTCAATGGACATGAGTTTGAGTAAACTCCGGGAGTTGGAGATGGACCGGGAGGCCTGGCATGCTGCGATTCATGGGGTCGCAAAGAGTCGACACGACTGAGCGACTGAACTGAACTGAACTAAGAGGGCGGCGAGGCGTCCTCCGCTTGCCCACTTGATCAAAAACGCGCTGTTTTTTCCATGAACGCAAGGTGGCGCTATGGAATCGGGAACGAACTCGCCGCTTACGGAAGAAGGAAGTCACAGACGGCGACGTATAGAGAGAAGGAAGCAAAGTGAAAAGGCACAGCTACTAAGGGTGTGTGCCGCACGCAGGGCGAGGACTGAGGGGATCCCAGGAAAAAGCAGAAAAACACTGGGGAAGAAAGATACAGCACCAGACTTCCCTGGTGGGCCAGGGGTTAAGATGGCTCCAGGCTTCCAGCGCAGCGGGTGTGGGCTCCATTCCTGGTCAGGAAATTAAGATCCCACTTGCCATGTTGTAGTTCAGTCCCTAAGTCGTGCCCGACTCTTTGCGACCCCATGGACTGCAGCACGCCAGGCTTCCCTGTCCCTCACCGTCTCCTGGAGTTTGCTCAAGTTCATGTCCATCGAGTCAATGATGCCATCCAACCATCTCATCCGCTGCCGCCCTCTTCTCCCTCTGCCCTTACTCTTTCCCAGCATCGGGCTCTTTTCCAATGAGTCGGCTCTTCACATCAGGGGGCCAAAGTACTGGAGCTGGCCATGCATGCCCTCCTCCCCCCCCCGCCCAAATAGCAGGAATGGGGCAATTAATATGTTGTTGTTGACACCTAATATGAGAGCTAGTGTGATGCAGAGGGAATTCCTGTGGGTTCTGGGGCCACACAGGCTGACTGTGGATCCAGGGTCAGGCACTTATGAGTGGCGTGTTCATAGCTAGCTGCTTAGTTTCTGAGCCTCAGTTTCCCCATCTGTAAAATGGGTGGTCCTTGGGATGTTGTCAGGGTAGGTTCTTGGCTCTAAAAGGCCAGGCTGCAGGGCAGATGAGGAAAGGAGGCAGGGGGTCTTATCTGTATGGCTCCCACAGTCTGCCGGGAAGGTGCAGTGAGCTCAAGTCCTATACAGTGTTCCACCCTAGTGTTCTCACTGGGGGTTAGGGGCCTGTCATCTTTCACTGTATCTGTCTTGCTTTCTACAGAGAAAGTGCCCAATGAAAAGAAAAGAAAGTGAAGTTGCTTAGTCGTGTCCGACTCTTTGCGACCTCATGAACTGTAGCCTACCAGGCTTCTCCGTCCATGGAATTTTCCAGGCAAGAGTACTGGAGTGGGTTGCCATTTCCTTCTCCAGGGGTTCTTCCTGACCCAGGGATCGAACCTGGGTCTCCTGCATTGCAAGCAGACACTTTACCATCTGAGCCACCTGGGAAGCCCAAAAAACTGTAAAGTGGAAGTTGCTCAGTTGTGTCTGCCTCTTTGTGACCCCACGGACTATGCAGTGCATGGAATTCTCCAGACCAGAATACTGGAGTGGGTAGCCTTTCCCTTCCCCAAGGTATCATCCCAACCCAGGGATCAAACCCAGGTCTCCTGCATTGCAGGCGGATTCTTCACCAGCTGAGCCACCAGGGAAGTCCAAGAATACTGGAGTGGGTAGCCTATCCCTTCTTCAGCAGATCTTCCCGACCCAGGAATCGAACCGGGGTCTCCCGCATTGCAGGTGGATTCTTTACCAACTGAGCTGCCAGGGAAGCCCAATAATAACTAGAGACACCATTTATCAAAGGGTTTCCCAGGTGGTGCAGTGGTAAAGAATCTGCCTCCAGTGCAGGAGACTCAGGCTTGTTCCCTGGGTCAGGAAGATATCCTGGAGGATGAAATGGCATCCCACTCCAGTCTTCTTGCCTGGAGAATCCCATGGACAGAGGAGCCCGGTGAGCTACAGTCCATGGGGTTGCAAAGAGTTGGACACGGCTGAGCAACTGAGCATACACAGCATATTGAGTCAGTTGAGCAAATGTACACTCCAGAACATGGCCACAGGTTTCAGCTTGTGAGAGGGATAATCGATACTACAGGCCATCAGATTAGGTGTCCAGGAATGCTTCTTGGAGCAGGGGAGGTATGAGTCAGGCCTTGAACACAGCTGAGGATTGAATAGGGAGATTGGAATCCCGGTCAACGGGGCTCAGGGGACTGCAAGGGCAAGGCCAGGAGGCGGGAAAGAGGACTGGAGGAGGTGTATGGACCCGCTTCGCTGGTGTGGGGAGAAGGGGGAGGCTGGAGAGTGAGGAGGGAGGGGTGCCACTCAGGAAGCCCCAGGAGCCCAGCTGAAGCACCGGGACTCATACAAGCCATTGGGCATGCAGGCCCAAGATGCCCGTCCTTGGGGCAGCCACGAAAGCAAGCCTGCCTTGGTTCTAGCCCCTCCTGCTGTGTCCAGCTGCAAAGGCTCGGGGTCCTGGAGGAGTGGCTCCCTGCATAGGCATCTGCCAGGTCTGAAGGGTGCCAGCGTGGGCAGTGAGGGCTGGACGCCCAGGGGCGCTTGAGGTTCAAGGCCTCCTGCTCTCTGAAGTCTCATCTGCAAGGAGAGGGGAGGGGGAGTTGCCGGCCAGCCGTACAGGTTTGGAGGGACTGATCTAGCCCAACACACTGCCCACTCCTCCATCAGATGGCCTCATGGAACGAGAGAGATCACGACTGTCTCCCTCCTCTTGGGGTGTGTGGCAAGGAGCCAGGAACCTGGGCCGGGCACCTGGCCATCAGAGCACTAAGTCTGTCTAAACCGCAGGGCTCGGGGTACACTTGTTAGCAGGCAGCTCCCCAGACCCTGGCTGTGTCGGTGCCAGTCCAGGGGATTGCTGGAAGGACCTCAGTGCTTCTGATGGAAGTGGTCACCGACTATACTTGGAACAAGAACCTGGACTCTCTGTGAATGGTGGAGGGAAGCCACTCCACGGCCAAACCACAGGGGTCCCCTGAGCAGGGGAACTGACATTTATTGTATGCCCATTCTGGGCTAGGAACACACACACTATCTTATTTAATCCTTTTCAAGCCCTGTGAGTTAGATATGATTCTCTTGGGTATGGACCTGGGTTCAGTCCCTGGGTTGGGAAGATTCCCTGGAGAAGGAAATGGCAATCCACTCCAGTACTTTTTCCTGGAGAATTCCATGGACAGAATAGTCCATGGGGTTGCAAAGAGCTGGACATGACTGAACAACTAACATTTTCCATTTTCAAGCTGAAACAGGGCTCAGAGAGGGTAAGTGACTCACCTAAAGTCACACAGCTAGTAAGTGGCAGAGGCAAAATTCTAACCCAGGCCTGCCTGTTCCAAAACCTTTTATCATCACAATAATGATTTTGATAACAATGAATATACAGACACATATATATGTATATACACTACATACATATGTATTAAATGATTTTTATGTCATTGTTTTTTGAATCATACATATCAAACAATTCATTCCTTTGAAGTATAAAGATCCACAACAATTTATATGTTTTTTCAACGTGCCTCCCCATCCAGAGATGATTTTAGTGATAATGCTAACTGACATTTACTGAGCACTTTAAATACACAAAATGCCTTTGCTTGTCCTCTCTTGTCTAGGTTCCATTCTGATATCCTATGAGCAAATAAGGCAATGTAAAAAATCACCCTTACTTTACAGACAAGGAAACAGAGGTCCAGAAAGGTTGTGGCTTATCTAGGAGACAGCTGACTGATGAACAGAGGGGACAGAATGAGTTGGAGTCCATGGACCCTAGGTTGGCTAGTGGTCATCCCACCCTCTACAGGCAAAGCAGGCTGGAGTTTCTTTTCCAGTGGGGATGGGCAGGTGCCTGAGATACTAAGAAGGGTACGTGTGTGAGGTCTGGCTGCTGGGTAAGGGCACCCCAAGCCTGGCCAGGGTGACTGGAGAGGGACTTGCTGATTGTTGTACCGTCTAGGCTGCTTTTGGTTGCAAGTGCAGGAAACCCCACTATCAATGGCTTAAGTCATAGAAATGTTTAATTATTTCACCAATAAAGAATCTGGAGAGGGCAGTTCCAGGTTTGGCTCAGCAATCTCACGATGGCTACATGATAGCAACACGTGTTCTTTCGGTCTACTCTGCCATCTTTAGCATTGGCATTTTGGCCTTAAGTTTGTCTTCTAGGTCACAAGGTGGCTGCTGATGCTCCCGGTCTCACGTCTTCACACAGAGCAGGAAAGATGGCAAAGAGGACATTTCTCCACAGTGTTCTTTTTTTAGTCAGCAACCTCAGAAAATCTTGGCAGACTTCTTACATCTCATTGACCAGAGCTGAGTCACATGCTCATTCCTGGACTCTCACTGGCAAGGAGGAACAGGATGACCAAGGTTGGCATAGACCAAGCATAATTTATCCCCTGAGTCTGGGAGAGAGAGTCTGGCTTCACACAGCAAGATGTCTAAACAATGTCCATTTTTTTTTTCCCCCGGCTGGGCCAAATGACACGTGGGATCTTAGTTCCCCAACCGGAGATCAAACCTGTATCCCGTGCACAGGAAGCATGCAGTTTTAACCCCTGCATTACTAGGGAAGTCTCAATGTCCATTTTAATAACACTAACAAAAATGGGGCAGGCAGGTTGGAAGGTGATTTAGGGGAATGCTTTTTGGGTAAGACACTACCAGTGTCCTCCGAGATTGTGGTGGGGCTGGGTCTAGCGTGGCCTAGGGGTGGGGTCTAGTTTGGGGCAGGAGGGGAGGCTGCCATGGCACGTGTGTACATGGAGGAGGTGGGCCCACCTGTGAGTGATGGCGTGGAAGCTCCTATCTCAGCAGCCAGCAGGATGCCACAGGTGGGAGCAGCTGGGTGCAGGCAGCCTTACCTTCCGGTGGATTCAACAAAACTATTATTTGTTTGGCTTCCCTGGTTGTTCAGATGGTAAAGAATCTGCCTGTAATGTGGGAGACCTGGGTTTGATCCCTGGGCTGGGAAGATCCCCTGGAGAAGGGCATGGCAACCCATTCCATTATTCTCATCTGGAGAATTCCATGAACAGAGGAGCCTAGTGGGCCATATAGTCCATGGGCTCACAAAGAGTCGGACACAACAGAACGACTAGCACACAGCACACGTTTGGCCCTTTTAATGGACAGAGAGTAGGTCTAGTATTCTTTTTCTTTGTCCCATGTGACTGTTCTGGCGACAGTGTTTTCTTTTTTTTTTTTAATATTTATTTATTTGACTGTGCCATGTCTTAGCTGTGGCATGCAAGATCTTTAATTGTGGCATGTGGGCACTATTTCCCTGACCAGGGATCAAACCTGGGCCCCTCCGTTGGGAGCTTGGAGTCCTAGCAACTGGACGGCCAGGGCAGTTCCAGGTCTAATGTTTCCGGCTCTTCCCCCTGCTCTGGGCTCTTGCCTTTGTGGTCACTCTGCATCCTCACCACCTGTCAGGGGCATAGCTGGGGTGCAGGCTGCCAAGGTCAGAGAGGTGGAGCTGGAGGAGAGCATGCAGCAGGGATGGCTGCCTCCCAGGGCATGGCACGGGGCTGCCCCGGCTATTGACCGCACAACCCATGGGCCCACTGCTGGCGTCCAGGCACTCAGGGGCCCCCTGGAGCTGTGCAGGCTCATTCTGTAAGCCTGACAAGGACCATACACACGATCTGCAGTGTGTGGACATGGGGCACCCAGGGGCTTGTCCTTGGCTTAGATTTGGGACAGCTGGGGACACCTGTGTAGCCCATCAGGTGGGCAGGGGGAGTCTCTGCATGGAACAAGACAGCTACCTTCTCTCCCACCCCCACCCCCAAGCTGGTTGCACCCTCAGGCTCTCCTCTTCTCCCCCTCTGTCCTTTTGCCCTTCCCCGCCTCTCATCACCTTCCCCGTTGCCTCTGTTTTCTTGCTTTTCTCTTCCACTTCCTTAGCTACCTTCACACCTGAGGAAAGGCTCTGCTGCTGGAACCCAGCTCCAGGGTCCACTAGTGTGAAAATCTGGATCGTTTGGGGAAGGCCTGCCTGGCCTTGCTCCCTTTGTCCATGCCCCAGCACCCTTCCCTCCCACCGCCTGCTATCTTTGGCATCAGCCGCTGCGCTGGAGGGGTCCTGCTTCATTTTAACTTCAGCCGAATCAAAGTCTCGGAGAGGGAGTGGGTATCACTGAGGGTGAGGTGAGGCTCCTTCCTCCTTGGACCCTCTAGATTTCTCTCTCCATCTCAGGTCAGGGATGTGCCCTCAATTTCTCTGTGACCCACAGATGGGCAGCTTGGTTCTTGGGCAAATGCGGAGGAGGGAAGAGGAGGAGCAAGCAAGGAGGCAAGGAGACATGGGAGAGAATCCATGCAAATCTTCCCCAGGGCTTGCTGAGGCTCTGGTGCTTGTGATTGCAAACCATGGTAGCCTTTTTCTATAGGAGGAAGGACATACTGATGGGCTTCCCTGGTGGCTTGGAAGGTAAAGAATCCGCCTGCAGTGTGGGACACCCGGCTTCGATCCCTGGGTCAGGAAGATCCCCTGGAGAAGGAAATGGCAACCCACTCCAGTATTCTTACCTGGAGAATCCCATGGACAGAGGAGCCTGGTGGGCTACAGTCCATAGCGTTAAAAAGAGTTGGACACGACTGAGCAACTAACACTTTGACTCTTTCACGTCCTTTTTCTGTAGGGAGATTGGCACATGGTCACCGCGTGGCTCCTGGGCCCTGACCTGGTCTGCAAGCCCCCGTGGGAAATTGAGTGTGTGATCTGTGTCTGACAGCCACACTACTGCCACCCACACCCGTGACCGAGTGCTCCCTGGGCACCCACTCAGTTATCAAGTGCCAACATTGCAGGTCAGTCCAGTTTTCAAGCTGGGATATTAGCTTTTTGCGTTTGCTTGTCTGGATTTCTTACCATCTACTTCTGGACTGCTGATGGACAAAGGCAGATGTTTGGGTGATCTTGCAAAGAAGGGGCCTGGAGACAAGAAAGCAGAACAGTAGTTAAAGGAGCAATAAAACTGAATTTTAGGTTCTGAGTCACCTCTCTTGAATCTGTGAATTTTGAAATGTTTTGCTGGAGACCTCTTTTTTTCCCCCCTAAGCCTAACAACAACAATCAATCATAGCAGTTTACCATCACTGAGTGATTTTTATGTGCCAGTCACGAAGCTCACGTCATTCAACATAGAGACTGTTATCACCATTTTACAGATTGTAAAACTGAGGCCCAGGAAGGGGAAATGACTTGCCCAAAGTTACAAAGCTAATAAGGCTTAGAGCCAGTATTTGAATGCAGCCAAGATAACTCCAAAATGCAGGTGCATTGTCGCTTCCAAGCAAGCTTACTGCCGCTCAGATCAGGAATTCTGATTCAGAGAAGGCCGGTGATGTGCCAAGGTTGGCTGCCAGGGTTGGGCTTGAAGGGGAAGAGCTAGAGGTCTTTTAAAAATTGCCCTCAGCCCCCACACTGGGTGTTCTTGATCCAGGGGGCCCGCTGGCTGGTGGATGGAGCGAGGAGGGCCCCTGAAGCTTCCCCCAGGTTCATAGCTCTCCCACTGCTTTCCCTCCTTCATCCTGCCCCTGTCTGGGCCCAGCCCTGAGCAGAGGTGACTGGTGGTTATTCCAACTTCCTGGACTAGGAAATGGGACTTGTCCAGGGTCCCTCAATCCAGGAATGACAGAAACCCAGCATCATCTGCTCACATTCACTCTCCGGCAAGTGCTCTGATGGAGCCCACCTCCCCGCTCAGGACTCTTACTACCCTTGGGAAGGTCTGGAGGGAGGTTCTCCACAAAAAGAATCTTTTTTTTTTTTTTTTAAAGAAAATGTTTATGTATTTATTTATTGTGGCCACGCCGAGTGGCATGTGAGATTTAGTTCCCCCACTAGGGACTGAGCCTGTACCCCCTGCAGTAGAAGGGGACCACTGGACCTCCAGGGAAGTCCTGGAAAGAATCTCTTAAAAAGGCAAAGGCCAAGGGAAGGCAGGATGGCTGGGGTTGGGGGAGAGCCTCCCCAAATCAGTGGCCTGCTCTTTATTCCTTGTAGCCCACATCTGGGCCAGGATTGCTGGTGTCATCCTGTGGCCCCCTTCCAGGGACAGTGGGTGGGGTTACCCTGATGTTTTTCTGAATTCAAAGAATTTCTCCAATCCCTTAGAACTTGGGGATGGCCTTGACTTGGCCCTGGAGCTGCCAGGCTGTTTTCCCGGCCTTTGGCGAGTGGTTGGATTCCTTGGGTCACTTCTCTGCCTCTCATCTTTGGTTCCCTTTCCTGTTTCCACTCACTCGACCCAGCAGTCCCAACCCCATTCCTGCCGTGATGTACCAGAGGTGCATTCTTGGAGGCTCTGCATTTTGCTCTCCCTACAGGGGCCCTGTAGTTTTGATAGTTTGTGATGTCTCAGGTAGAACTCCCTGCTCTAGCCCTGACATCCTGGCTGGCACCTGGCATGGCCAATCCCCCTCTCCCAGCCCACAGCTGCAAGATGAAGCATGCCAAAGGGAACAGAGGGGTAGTTGTAATAAGGCCTGGCAGTGCAGGCCCCTCCTCTCCCAGGAGGCCCCGCCTCTCTCAGGAGGCCCCTCCCCTCCTCTCTCAGGAGGCCCCGCCTCTCTCAGGAGGCCCCTCCCCTCCTCTCTCAGGAGGCCCCTCCTCTCTCAGGAGGCCCCTCCTCTCCTCTCTCAGGAGGCCCCTCCCCTCCTCTCTCAGGAGGCCCCTCCTCTCCTCTCTCAGGAGGCCCCTCCTCTCCTCTCTCAGGAGGCCCCTCCTCTCTCAGGAGGCCCCTCCTCTCCTCTCTCAGGAGGCCCCTCCTCTCCTCTCTCAGGAGGCCCCTCCCCTCCTCTCTCAGGAGGCCCCCTCCTCTCTCAGGAGGCCCCTCCCCTCCTCTCTCAGGAGGCCCCCTCCTCTCCCAGCTCTTCCCAGGACTCTGAGTAGTGCCGAAGAGTGAGCCTCCAGCAGTCTGAAGGTAGAAACAGGGAGGGGGAAACTCAAGTGAGAAACAAATAGAAAAAGGAATGTGTGCTGTATTAAGTTACCTCAGTCGTGTCCGACTCTTTGTGACCCCATGGACTGTAGCCCACCAGGCTCCTCTGTCCATAGGATTCTCCAGGCAAGAGTACTGGTGTGGGTTGCCGTGCCCTCTTCCAGGGGATCTTCCCAACCCAGGGATCAAATCTGCATCTCTTATGTCTCCTGCATTGGCAGGCGGGTTCTTTACCACCAGCACCACCTGGGAAACCCAGGAAAAAAGAATAGTAGCCACCATCTGTTGAATGTTCTGTGCTAGGTAATTCACGTAAGTTCTCTTGGTTGATCTCCACAGCAGCCATCTGCAGTAGATATTGTTATTTATTTACAGGAGAGGAAACAAAGGCTGACAGTGGGATACTGGGCTGCCTGAGGCCCTGCAACCCACTAATAGCAGAACTGGTAACATCTCTATCCTAATGAGTCCTTTTTTTTAATCTCCAGACCAGGCTTTTCTTATAAAGTTCCAGACCCTTGTATGAAACTCTGTATATGGCTGCAGTCTCACCAATCAATGGACCCTTCTCCCTGCACATGGACACAAAAGGGGTCCATGAAGGCCCGTGGGAAGGAGCAGCTCTTTTTCCTCTGCGATGGCCAGCAGGAAGGAGGTTGTAAGTCTTCAGCCTCCAGGGGATGCCACATAGCATCTTAGAATGAAGCTGGCGTGGAGGGAAGCAGGGCTGAGAGAAGGGGGCTGAGTCCTCATGGCACTGTCTGAGCCTGGATCCAACTATGCCTGAAGCCGAAACCCGTGGTTTTTTTTTTTTTTTAGTCCAGTGAGGCAATAAATTCCCAATGTTGGCTTAACACAATTGAAATTGGATGGCTGCCACTGGCAACCACAATCCTCTAATACAATTGCCAGGACTTGGCCTAATTTCCATTTAAGTGATTTTGTTATATGTGTCCTTTGGAAGCACCATACAAGTGCCTTACAAGTCTTGCCCCCCAAGTGGGCTCTGCCCTTTATACTTAGCTGTATGCTCCCTAGCCTGGTACACAGAGGTGTTTTATTCAGATTAAAATTTTTTTTCTACTGCTTCTAAAAATAACAATAATTTTGAGTTCTAGACTAACAGCCAGGAGCCACCTTCTCTCTTGCCTGTTCTGATCTAGTCATGTATTTAGTTCTCTTCAACCCTGTCCCAAACTTTGCAGCCCCTCCATCTCTCTGGTTCCTGTTGCCTTTATAAATCCATGTAATGCTGGGAGTGGTAGGTTGTGAGTTCTCAGAAGTCTCTTTTACTTTGGTGCTCCCAGGAAAAATGTAGGAGCACAGGTTCTAGGGCCTGGGACACTTTTGTCTGCCTTGCTTCTGGCCCTCTGCCAGTCTTCCATCGCCTGAGAGAGATGCTTGGGGGCCTTAAGCCATCAACTGGTGGTTCAGCCTTCCAGATTTCTGCTTCATCCAGTGTACAGTGCAGACCAAGAATTGAAGATGCAAGCTCAGCTGGATTCTGTGCACCTAGAGTGGGTTTGGCAGTCTAGAAAGTTCTCTACAAAATAGTGTTGGCTTGGTTTTGGGCGACTTGGAACCCGGGTGAAATTCCTACTTTATCATACACTGGCTCATTTCCCGGAAACGATTCCCTCTCCCCACATTTTAGCAACAGGAAAACTGAGGCAAAACCCCCAAGGCTGACCTCCTCAAAATCATAATTGAGCATCTGACCTTTGGACCTGGAATCCCACGCTGAGCAGTTCTGCACCACGTAATTCCTCCTGCTGCTTTATTTGGTTCCTTCCCTTCCGAGCCAGGGGGAAACACAGCTGCTGAAGCTTTGGGGGAGGATGTCATGCTTATTAGGACCACGGCTCCCCAGGCAAACGGTTCAGCGGGTGAACTCCTGACCCTTGGGCTGCTGCAGGAAGTGTGACGTAGCGACTCCGGCTGGATTCTCAAGTCTGCGGAGAGGCAACAAGCCGGACTGAATTCTTTCGTCCAGGAGGTTAAAAGTCTGTAAAGGAATGACAGAGCTAAAAGTGCTGACTGATGGACTGCGCTCAGCTCCCCGAGGAGTCGGCCCCGCTGGAACGCCGTGTGAGCATCCGCGCGCCTGCTGCTGGGAGAGTCCCGGCAGGATTTGGCGGGGCCCTCAGAGGCTGCAGGTGTGGGCGCTGGGCCTCCAGGCCGCCGTTGGATGCCTGCAGCCTCCCTGCACTACCGGGAGCTTTCACAGCTGGGAGTCGGCCAGAGCAGGTGGTGAGCTGCAAAGATGGGGTGAAGGGATACACCTGTCCCTTCTCTGGGGGCCGCAAGTTCTCTTCCGAAACCCAGCTTTCGTTTGGGGACTCTCTTGTGGGGAGACAGGGAGTGCCTTGGAGGGAGGGGGATCATCCGACAGAATAGTGGGCCCCAGATGCAGGAATCGTGGTTGTGAAGTATGCCCAGCCTCCTTTCACCTTTCTGCCAAGTGTGTATTAAGCTCTTTAGATTTTTTGCTGCCCAGTGAATATTCCCCTTTCTTTTTGGTAACAGGATCTTGATTTTCCTGCGAGGAAATCTCAGACCACATGATTAAGGTGGGCCTGGCCTCAGTTCCCTGGTTCCCCTGTGGGTGTTCAGCTCAGCCTGGTCAGTCACAGCACCATACCCTGCTTCAGCCTGGCCAATCAGAGCACCAGACCCTGACTTCAGCCTGGCCAATCAGAGCACCAGACCCTACTTCAGCCTGGCCAATCAGAGCACCATACCCTGCTTCAGCCTGGCCAAAAAGAGCACCATACCCTGCTTCAGCCTGGCCAATCAGAGCACCATACCCCGCTTCAGCCTGGCCAATCAGAGCACCATACCCTGCTTCAGCCTGGCCAATCAGAGCACCATACCCTGACTTCAGCCTGGCCAATCAGAGCACCGTACCCTGCTTCAGCCTGGTCAATCAGATCAGCATTTTCTGCTGACTATAGGGGTGCGTCTGTTTCCCAGGCTAAACATACAGGGCATGTGTTAGTCAGGATAGACCAAGTTAAGCGGCAAAAACAAATAAACCCTCAGAATCTCTTTACAACAAAAGTTTTTTGTTTTGTTTTGAGTACCTCTAAACTATTGAAAAGAGAAGCTTTCTCTTCCTCCTGAGGTTGCTAAGCTGTAGGGTCCATGTCTAAGGAGCCACGCTAGAGGAAGCTGGCCTTGGAATGACACTATCACAGAGGAAACCAGAAAAGAGAACGGTGGATTCCTGATAATATTATCTGAGCACCTGGATCCAGCCATGCCTACATTTCATTACGTGAGTCAAAGCAGTTCCCCTGTATTTTTTCTCCTTGACTCCTTCCCTCCCCCTTCCTACTTTTTCTTGTCTTTTTTGGCTTAAGCTACTTTGAATTAGATTGCTGATGCTTGCAAACAAAATAATTCTAATATATTCTCTATTTCTCTTAGTAACTGGTTCAAAACTCACCTTCTCTAAGAAGCCCTCCCAGATTAATGGCCCCTGTCTCTGATTTACTTATTTTTTTCAATGCTCCCTCAGGATTTATGACTTTTGTTTTCATAGCATCATTTTGTCCTTATATTGTCACTTTCTCATGAAGTTCTTTTTTAATCTCCTTAAATAGATTATTTTCAAGTGTAGTCAAAGACAAAGATATTTACTAAGCTCTTCTGAGTACCCTGCATTGTGCTGGGATAGAGTGAGAGTCAGTCATTTTAAAATAACAATGTGTGCTCAGTTGCTCAGTCATGCCCAACTCTTTGCAACCCTGTGGACCATATCCCACCAGGCTCCTCTGTCTATGGGATTTTTCAGGCAAGAATACTGGAATAGGTTGCCATTTCCTACTCCAGGGGATCTTTCCTATCCAGGGATTAAACCTGCATCTCCTGCATTGGCAGGTGGATTCTTTACTGCTGAGCCAATAGCAATAGAAGATTAGAATTGACTCAGAGATAAAATGCGTGGTTGGGAATGTCCATTCAAACTGGAGGTGTCCAAGAAGAGGTCATGGATAAGCAAGACATTGTTCTGAGTGTTGTCACAGAGTCCTGCGGCTGCTTTGAAGGCCGCCTGCTTGGCTATGATGATTTGGAGGAGCAGGTTCTTCTGAGCAGGTGGACAGGAGGGAGGTGGCCAAGCACGTGCTGCTTCCTGAATTGCCTCTGGGGCTTCCCTGTCCTCTCATCCCCAAACATTCGATGTTGCCTCAATTGCAGACTCTGGCATCATCTCCGTGACTGATTAGGGAGAGTGAAAATTTCCTCTTAAGTTCTCTCTGGCTGAATCAGCATTATGTCACCTCACTCTGACCTACAGTCCAGCAAGCCTATCTCTTGTCATATTTCCTGATGACCAAGCCTCAAGGCTCTACTTGGATCTTTCATTTGACAGTAGATTTCTTCTCGTGGCCTGAGTCTTTGCAGGACTGAACACTGGGCTGGGTCCCTTCTGCTAGCCTCTGCACTCTCTGCTCCGCCCTTCCTGACTACCTGCCACTTTGCTGTTGGGCCATCTGGGCTTTGTGCTTTGACTGGTCCCATGAGCCTGTCGTGTCCAGACAGATCTGGTTGGCTGGGTGCTGGGGGCAATAGGCTCCTTCTGCCCTCTGTCAGATCACCTTCGTCTCCCTGAGAGCCATCTTATTCTCCCCTGAGAGCTGGGGTGCAGGAAGAGGAAACGGTTGCCCCAAGGTCACTTGGAGGGTCTGCAGTTTTATCCAGAAACACTGGTTAAACATTTTGGGATTCTCGGAAGGGATGCAGTAGAGAACTCACTTTAGATCAGCGCAGATGGACCTTCCCTTCTGGTTTTGGAGAAATTGGAGGGGAAAGGCTTGGAATTCTATATGCTTAGGCTCGTGGCCTGGGCTTGACAAAAGCCCTTTCAGGATGGAAATAACTCACGGCTCCCAGCTCTGCCACCCATCTCCAGGACCAGCAGTGCTTTTTCTTTGTCTGCAAACTGCTGCGCTGATGTTTGCAGAAGAGGTTCCTGCCTGCTGACTGTGTACTCTTTCAGCCCTGCAGAAGGCAACTTCCTAGGAAACAGGGCCTCTCATCCCACCGGGCCTCCCTGTTGTTTATCTTGTCTTCAGATGAGTCATGGCGTCTTGTGACTTATTGACAGGCCTGATGTGGCTCTGCAGAGAATCCAAAAGCTTCGGGTGGCCGCCCAGACCCCTTGGAGGAGTGCCCGTGTCATGGAGGAGAGAAACCAGGACTCTGTCTTGGGGATTCCTGAGGTCAAGTCCTAGCCTTTCCAGATATGACCTGCAGGAAGTTACTCAACCTCTGGGAGTCTGTTTATCTGTAAAGGAGGAGTAACAGTTTCTACCTTTCTGGGGTCTTGTGTGATTTTTATCTTTTTAAAAGCTGGTCTAAATGTGGAAGGCTAGGAAAGGTTTCAGAGCTTGGGGCTATCTGAAAGGTTGTCATTGTGGAGTCACTTGGCCCTCGGATGGATTCTTGCCCTGGCGTGCACCACCCAATACTTTAATTCCATATATCACCTCCTTAGTTTTCCTTCTGGGCCCCCTCTGGCTCCCTTGCTGTGGTGGGAAGACTGAGGTGGTGGTTATGCATCATTAGGTATTTTCTACTGCCTGCCCGGGACTGATGCAGCCTGCAGTACAATAATGCAGCAGAACTGTTCTTCACTTTGTCTGTTGCCTGCTCATGCGACTTCTTTTTGTTCACAGTTTTATTTTTAAATCAAAGTGATACCTATATAGTTAAAAATTTTAAACACAGGTCCTAATGACAGAGACTACCCTCTTCCATGGTTGGCACATGGCTGTTCAGATTAGAGAAGATTTGTTCCAGCCTCCCTTGCAGCTAGGAGTGACCATGGGACTCAGTTCTGACCAGTGAGATTTAGACAGAAGTGTTGTGGGGTTGCTTTGGGGAAATATAGGCACCCTTTTTTGTCTTTATCTCTTTTTCCATCCCACTGGTTGAAATGTGGATTTGATGGCTGGAGCTGGAGCAGCCATATTGAAAAGCATAAGGTGGTCTTGAAACTGGAGCCAGTGTATGGTATAGCAGTGAGAAAAAGGAGCCTGAATCTTTGAGACCTTTGTGGAGTAGTCCTGGGTTGTCTATCTCCAGACTTTTACATTTCTGTTTTAATTAAGGGATTTTGTTTCGGGTTCCTATTTCTTTTTGCCAAACCTAACTCTAGCAGATTCAAATGATCTGGCCCACACGTCCCCACCGCTGAATGCTACTCCCCAGAGACAACCACTTGCTGCTCTTTAGCTGTTTCTTCTTGTATTTACCTTCAGAAGCCCGAAGAACACACCTCACTGCTATTTCTTGTTTATTTGTATATTTGATTTTACACATGATCTGTTGATTTCCTACTATAAAATATTAGGATTTGTCTCTCTTTACTCATCCCCAACCCTCTGCAATACATAAACACTGCCCTTCTGCTCATCCTGCCAATAGAGATTTCTGGTTGAATCTGTATATAGTATATTTATCTACTAGAACTGTGTTCACAGCTCACAGCCAAACTAGGTCCATATTACATGGAGTGTCCTATGGTAGCATTTTCTTTTTTAATATGTTTTTTATTTTTCATGAAATTAATAATTTTTTAATTTATTTCATTTTCTTTTTTTCCCCCAGTACTTTTTTGGGGAATAAATTAACACATAATAAAGTGTATTTTAAGTTCCCTGATTAATGACTTTTAAATACAATATGCCTGTGACACCAGGACATATCTGTCATTCTAGACATTTCCCTTTTGTCCTTGTCAGCTAATATCTGTCAGTCTTGATCCCCTAGAAATAATACTATGTTGAGTTCTCACCCCATAGATTAGCATTTCCTGGGTGTGAACTTCTGTAAGGAGCTTCAGTGTCTTTTCTGTTGCCTTCCTCTCTTCGTCCACATGGTTGTGTGTGTCACTCATTCCTTTTGATTGCCAACTCATATTCCTTGGATGGAAGAATCACGCTTCATTTATCCGTCTCCAGTTGGATGGACATTAGGGCTGGTTTCAGTTTTTGGCTATTATGCATGAAGTTACTCAACATTCTTGTACTAGTGTTATTGTGGCTCTGTTTGTGTTCATTCCTCTGGATTTATTCCTAGGAGTGGAGTTTCTGGGACATAGGATGGGCATATGTTTAACTTTCTCAGAAACTGCCAAAGAGTTTCCCAAAGTGTTTGGGCCACTGGTGCCCCACTAGTAACGTATGAGAGCCAGTTGCTTCATTGCCTCGCCAGTGCTTGGGACTCTGTTATTCTTTGTTTGATCTATTCAGCTGGATAGACAGCGATGATCATAGGTGTTTTAATTTGTATCTTCCTACTGACATGGTGTTGAGGCCTTTTTCATGTGCTTATTGGCTATTTGGAGATCTTTTGTGAAATGCCCATTCAAGTCTTTCACTTATTTTTGGTTTGCTTAGTTTCCTGTGAGTAATTTAACCATCACTAACTTACCCCTCAAGACCTCTGGCCAAACCATGAAGTGATCCTCTGCAGTCCCCATGGTCCCCTGCTTCCAGGGGCGCTGGCTGCTCAACTGTCAGCCTGGACTTTTTTTTTTTTTTGGCATGCCATGTGGCATGTGGGATCTTACTTCCCAGACCAGGGACTTGAACCCCCATCCCCTGGACTGGAAGCATGGTGTCTTAACCACTGGGCTACCCGGGAAGTCCTTGGACTCTTCTTACCATCATCCAGGGAAGCCCCTTCTCTCTCTCCTGGGCTAGGTCTCTGCTTCCTGGATCTGATTATGTTTTTGTTCTAATTTTACTCCCTCATTTTGGCAGCATGCAGCCTTCAGGAGCTTCCTGTGAAAGGATATTTCAGAAGGAAAATTTTTGAGACCTGGCATGTTTGAAAAATATCTGGATTGTACTCCACTTAATTGATAATCTGACTAGAGATAGAGTTACTTTCCCACAGGATGCTGAAGCATGGCTCCTTTGTCTTTTGGCTTCCAAAGTTGCTGGTGAGAAGTCTGAGGCCTTACAGATTCTTTTTTTAAAAACCTTTTAATTCTGTACTGGGGTATAGGCGATTAACAATGTTGTGGTAATTTCAGCTGAACAGCAAAGGGGCTCAGCCACGCATGTACATGTATCCATTCTCCCCCAAAGTCCCCTTGCATCCAGGCTGGCAGATAACATTGAGCAGAGTTCCCTATGCTATACAGTAGGTCATTGCTGGTTATCTGTTTTAAATATAGCAGTGTGTACATGTTGATCTTGATTCCTTGTATTTCTTTTCCACTCTTTGGAAGCATTTGGGCTTTTCCCCTTTCCCCTTAGGAATTTTGAACTTTCACAAGGATGCATATGATTGGGGAGTTTTTCATTCACTATCTTGGGTCCTCTTTAGGCCTCTTCAGTCTGAAAGCTCTTGTGCTTCAATTCTGTATTATTTCTTAGACAATTTTCTCCCTACTATTTTCTCATTCCCTTATTCTGGAAGTCCTCCTGATTGGATAAATCTCCTAGATTGATCTTCTTTTTCTTCCATAATTAGTCTCTTTCTGAAGGATTTTCTTAAATTTACCTCCCAGTTGTTTTATTGATTTTTTTTTTCATTTTTCTCTGGTATATTTTAATTACCCAGAGCTCTTTTTATTTATTTAAAAAATTTTTTTCAAAGCTCTTTTTAGATGTTCTGAATGTTCCTCTTTGTATTCCCCTAGGCCATGAATGGCTGAGATGCATCCGTGAGTGTAGGCAGGAGGCCTGCAGAAGCCAGTCTGGTCAAGGCCTGAGGGAAGCAGGTAGGGAGTAAGACAGTAGGGAAGGATAAGAACCGTGGTGAGCTGGAATGTGGGCTCAGGATTGATGGATATTATTTTTTAAATTTATTTGGTTGCATTGGGTCTTTTTAGTTGTAGTGAGTGGGATCTGCATTTCAGTGCTTGGGCTTAGTTGCCCTTGGTATGTGGGATTTTAGTTCCCTGCTCAGGGATCAAACCCGTGTCCCCTACACTGGAAGGTGGAGTTTTAACTCCTGGACCACCAGGGAAGTCTCAGGATTGATGGATGTTATTATATTTGAAGGGAAGCTGGAAATTTAGATTTTGATGGCTTCTCTGTGCTGGCAACTAATTTAACTTAAAAAAAATCAGTGTGTGAGTCAAACAAAACCTCAGGCTATATGTGACCTGTGAGCCTTCGTTTTGTGAACTTCTAGTGGGGGCCTTCTAGTTTGCCGGTCAGTGTTACCTTCATTCTTGGACTTGTTTTGCACAACAACCTGGTAAGGCCTTTTACGAAAGGGCTGGTAGAACCTGTTTCAAGAATTGAATGCTCTGCTAAAGGATTTATTTTTGTTGTTTTGTTTTTTAATTATTTTTTTGCAGTATAGTTGATTTACAATGTTGTGTTAATTTCATGTGTAAAGTGATTCATATATATACACATATGTGATATGAAAAGTGAAAGATAAAAGAATCTGAAAACGAACATATATATATATATTTCAGATTTTCAGATTCTTTCCCCACATAGGTTATTACAAAATATTGTGTGCTGTACAGTGCCATATCCCATGCTATACTACAGGTCTTTGTTTATCTACTTCATATATATCCCCAAATCCCTAATTTATGCCCCTCTCAGCTTTCCCCAAGTTTGTTTTCTGTCTGTGAGTCTGTTTCTGTTTTGTAAATAAGTTCATTTGTATCATTTTTATATTCCACGTATAAGAGACATGTTTGCCTTTCTCTGTCTGACTTACTTCACCTAGCACCAAGTAAGTTTAAAAAAAAGCGGGAGCGGTTCAGTTCTGTCCGACTCTTTGCAACCCCATGGGCTGTAGCCTGCTAGGTGCCTCTGTCCATGGAATTCTCCAGGCAAGGATACTAGAGTGGGTAGCCATCCCCTTCTCCTGGGGAGTATTCCCTACCCAGGGATCAAACCCAGGTCTCCTGCATTGCAGGCAGATTCTTTACCATCTAAGCAGCAGGGAAGGCTTAGTTTAAAACAGGCGTTGGCTAAAGTTTAGGAAGGCATTGGCTGTTAGATAGCTGTGGGAGGGTGCTGCTCATACCTCCCTGCTGTGAAGAGTGTAACTGGTTCAGCCTCTGCCTGACACTCCTTCTAGCCCATCACTCTGTTCATGCCGAGCCACCCTCTTCCCAGGCTGCTCCTGGCAATGACTGAGCTCATGGTGGGGGTTTGGGCAGAGCCTGCCACTCCTGCCCACACAGAGCAGCATCCCTGGGCTCCCCACCCTCTTGGCTGAGACTTTCTCAGATCTGCCCTGCAGTCCTGCTCAGCGCTCCTTCCTTCCCTCTCTCCCTTCCCAGGTGTCAGCCCTGCACTTCGGTCTGAGGCACCACCTGCCTGCTTCTTCTTTTCACCTGACCTTTCACACTGTTTCTCTTAACAGATCTCTCACACTTTTAATTCTGTCTCTGCTTTCCCTCACCAAACCAGTTTCCAAGGTCCCGGGCCCTGGAAAGACAGGTGTGGTTGTGCTTCCCACGCTGCCTGTGGTTGTCTGTGGAGCAGGTCCCAGGCTGGTAAAGGAACGTCAGGGCGGCCACAGCTAGTGGGAGCGAGCTCAGAGGGCAGCCGGTTGGCCCCATGCTTTCAGTTTCTAGGTGCCTGAAACCCCCTGCCAGGTGCTGGCAGCCTTTTGAATGGACCAGAGGGACAGCTTCTAGTCTCAGAGGTGCTGGGATAACCCAGCATGCGGAGGGCCAGGAATTCTCTGCTGGTTTCCTGTTTTCTGCTAGAATGTAGGGCTACTGTCAGAGAGCTCTCTTACAAGTCAGGGGAGGCTTCCCACCCCAGCCTAGCTTCTGGACAGTGGGACAGCTGGCTTTGGTCTGTCGACCCCCTCCCGGTCCTCCCCTGCATGTGTTGTTGTGCTCCCCGGCAGGCTGACCTCCCTGCTTCGTGTCCTCCTGGGAGGACACATGATGTTTTCTCCAGGAACAGGAGCCTCTGGGTAAATGCCGAGCAACTTGGAAAGGTTGACAGGGCTGATAGGCTTGTGCGAGGGGTTCACAGTTCTTCAGCCATGCTGAGCTGACCTCTTCTTCCTAATTTCTCCTCTTCTAGAAATGTGAGTTCCATGCTGGGGGTGGTGGACCCCAGCATGAACCCAGTGCTGGGTGAGCTGGGACATGGAGATGCAGAGTTGTCAGCCAGCGGCTTCTCTATCTCTCTCTCTTTTTTTAATGACCACCCTGCTCCCCCCGTTTGGCCACACCATGTGGCCTGTGGGATCTTATTTCCCCAAACTAGGGATGGAACCAGTCCCCTAACCACGGGACCACCAGGGAAGTCCCAACAGCTTCTCTTTATTCTCGTATCTCTTCGCAGTCTCCATTGACACTTCTGCAATCAAGGCCATCTGCCCTTGGCTGTTGGGGGCAGGGGGTTCGTGTTGAGAGTTGCATCAGCTTCTAGGGAGGGAGCCTGCTTCCACGCCTCCCCCACCCCCCAGGGTTTGGCGGATGGAATGAAGCCAGGGAAGAGTTGAAGGGCATCGTAGCCCCTCCTCCCAGCCTTGCCCTGCTGGGTGAGTGTGAGCCTGAATGTGAAATGAGTTTCTATCTAACTCCTCTGTGCAAAAAGTCAAGACCGCAGAGAGGATGAGCCACCCCAACCTTTCCATTGTCCTGGTGGTTCTCTGAGGCAGGTACAAGGTCTTCTACAGCCAGGATAGAGGGTCAGCCCCCGTCTTCAGAGTCAAAACTGTGGAGGAGCTTCAGCGCTGCTGGATCAACCGCAGCGTTTCTCCTGCAGAGGTGGGCACCAGCCCCTGGGGACCCCAGACCTGGAGGGTCCAGGCCCCGAGGTCTGGCAAGCCTGGAAGATGCTCTTCATTTTTGAGGTGTTATTCTTGGTCTGGAAGCCCTCGTGAGCTTGTTAGCGTTTTGCAGATTGGCCCCGCTTTGTCTGAGAAGGCATCTGGACCCTGTCCTGGGGCTCCATCTCATTCCTTTGTGCCTCTCATCGTTTCCCTTTTTAAAAATACATTTCTCTTTATTTCAGCTGAGTCATTTTCCTCCCCCTCCTTCTCTTCTTGACAGTCCCGGGAGCCGGAAGGAGTCCTGTCCCAAATCCTTGGCTCCTCCAGGCCAGATCTTTTCCAAATGTCAAACTCTCAGGAACCTTGGCACCCAGTGGAGTGGGCTCTGGCCCCGAATCTCTTTCCTCCCTCATCTCTGTCAGTCTCTGCTTTCCTTTCTCATTAAGGAGCTTATGAACTGGCTTTTTTGTGGGTCCCTTGCCTTGAGGTTTGCAGAGGGAGAGGCTGGCAGGAAGGCCCTCTGCTCCCCAGCCTGTTGGTGGCTCCCCAGCCCAGTCTGCACTGGGGAGCGGCTCAGGGGCTGCTCTCACCCCTCTGGTTAGGCTCTGCTCCCTCATACCTGGTTCAGATTCCCACTGTGTGGGGCTGACCCTCTATCCTGGCTGTAGAAGACCTTGTACCTGCCTCAGAGAACCACCAGGACAATGGAAAGGTTGGGGTGGCTCATCCTCTCTTGACTTTAGACACAAGCCTTTCAAAGTGGCCAGGAGAAATAATCCCCACCATTGACATGGCACCCACGCTCTTCAAAGCATCTCCTGTGTATTGTCACTTTCATATAGCTTCAGTCATTTTCTCCTTACTACCCCTTGTGGGAGAAGTAGAGTGTCTGTCAGTTTCCTTATTTTGTAGCTGAGAAAGTTTACCTGATTTGCCAGGATCTCAGGGCCAGTCTTGACTTTTTTCAGTTGTTATTTAAAAAGAATAAAAAGATTTACCAGGTGCAAGACAAATGAATGGTTGGATTAATAGTCTGTCTCCTGACTCCAAAATTATTAGACTTCCCTGTGACCTTTAGTTCTGACACCCACCCACTGACTCACTGACATGTCCTTACAAGGACACATGTCCTTACAAGGACACAAGGATACATTTCCTTTAGGAGTTAAAGTGAATAGAAACTTATCTGATTTGACAGTTTGGCATCCTTTTGGACAAGAGGTTTCATTCATTCATTCCTTCTAGCTGTGTGATGGCAGGGTCACTGCAGGGACATGAAATTGTGTGCAGAAGTGACAGTCTCTGCCCTTGTGACATTCATTTCCAAGGATGAAGTCCAAACCCTAGTTTATATCTGCAGAGTGTGCTGTAAAATTCTCCAGCCAATCTTGGGGAAGCCAGTCACCATGAAAGAAGGGAGACTAACCACCCTGAAATGGCCATACTTTGCAAGGACTCACTAGTGAGATGTCCCATGGAGAAAGAGCAAGAAGCAGGGGCGGGGAGGGGGCGGGGGAGGGTCTGGGAGCACTGAGTATTTATCTTGAAGGGAACGTCCATCCATCTGGGAAGGCAGCTAACACCATCTGGGGAAGAGACCAACTACTCAGCAGAGCCCTTTCTAAGTTTCTGACCCACAAAACTGTGAGCAAAATAAAATCGTTGTCTCAATCTACTAAGTTTTGGGGTTGTTAACACAGCAAAAAAAGATCAGGACAAAGTTCCCGGGCCTAGTTATTCTCCCTGCACAAAGCCCTCTGTGGTGCCCTACTCCTCTGCTGAGTATTCGTCATGACTTGTGAGGGTGAGCAAGCCGGCGGTCCCCATCCTTGTCAGTGTGACACTGCTTTTTACGTGGGCACTCCTGTGCTTTAAGAACCACAGAAAGCTCTGGAAACTCTCCAGTGGAACATGGAACTGGCTAGTTCTCCTCTGTACCTTGTGAACAATTGACCTGCCTCGGAATTCCTGGAGGGCGTCTGTTGTCTCTCCCAAGCTTTAGCTCACCCAGGCAGACCTGATGTTCAATGCGGTGGGCACATGCCCAGGTCCCGTCGGACAGCAGGGTTCATCCTGCTGAGTGAAACAGGGCCCATTTCATGCACCAGCTTAGGTTGGCTTTGTGGCTTTCCCCCGCATTTCTCTTTAGGGAGTGACTTTTGAGTTGTATGTTCTTTCTGTGGAGTGATAGAAACTGAACTTCTTATGCTAGCAGCTTCATATGACTCCTAGCCTTAGGCTTGTATTGATCTTTTCTCTGACCCCACAGAACAATTTCACATGAAACTTGTTCTCTGGCCAAGACTTGTTCCCTCTTCAGTAGGAGGCTTTCTTTCTTTCTTTCTTTTTTTTTTTTGGAGGCTTTCTTTTTTGTCAACTTTAGAATAAATTCAGATTTCTGTCTCCAGATTGTGGGACCCACAGCTCCAGCTTCCTTTGAAAACTTTGCTTAAATCCAGCATGTTTGGAAGATCTTCTAGCCCTCCCACAGCCTCATCATCCCTGAACCAGTGGACTGGAGCAGTTCTGAGGGTTGGGGGGAGGGAGGTAGCTGCGTTTCTGAACACTGGGTGTATTTAACCCACATTTTCACATCAGGGATGTAATCGACAGATAGCAGACAATGCTGACTGAGCCCTGCCACCCCCTGCAGCTTGCTAGCCTTGTGATGGCTCTAGGCAAATGAAGATGCCTTTGGGCTTCAATTTTTTCATATGTAAAACGAAGCTCAGACGTGGTATCTGTGAAGCACCAAGCAGCACGGGGGCACATAAACTCCAGCCATCGTGATGAGGGCGATGGCGGTGGTGAAGAGTTCAGCAATGCCTGACATCTCAAGACAGGGCTGGCAATTGGGTGGGTTTAGTGGTGAAAACTCAATCTGCAGGGTCACTCCAGCCAGCCACTCCCCAAAGGCTTTCCTTAGGAACACTTAAGCAGCATCTTCAAAAAAAAATCACTCATATGCACTGAAAAGCGATCAGACTCCGTGATTTTCCTCCCCTCCCTTAATCTGAACTAAAATCTGAGTCTTTGCAGAGAGGAAAGGTGAGAGCATCAATTTTCCTTTCCGTTCTAAAGCAGAATTCCTTGGAGGCCTGGTGCTATAAATATAAGAGTATAATTATTCTTTCTTTAAGCTCTGTGTAAAATAGAATCATACTGATTGGTTTAAATTAAAAATAAGTTGTATGTGAAGAATCTGGGCCTGAGTAGGGGAAAGCATGTGGGCTTAGAGTCATAGATCCGGGTTCGAGTTCAGATGTCCCCCCCAAACCCCGCCACTAGTCACACGGTTTGGGAGAAGTTGCTTTACTTTCCTGTACCTTGGTTTCTTCACCTGTAAAGTGGGGATAATACCTGCTGCCTGTGGGACATAGTGGGGATGAGGTTACGTATGTAAGATGCCTGGCATGGTGCTGAGAACATAGTAGGTATGCTGATGGTGGAGTAAACCATAGGATTAATAAGTCAGGGGCTCCAGCTCTCCAGCAGTGTTGAGGAAGGAAGAGGTGAGGAGGAGGCTTCCTTGCCTGTGCAGGGCCCCTGGCCCCTGAGCTGTTTTCTGGCCAAGACTTAATTGCGTCCTCTGTAGGCTCCATCTGCAAGAAAGGGTAGCTGACTCCAAGGTCTGTGGACTCCACAAGGAGCTGTGAGGACCACCCTGATGGCCCTGGGATAGGAGCTTTCAGGCTGGCCACAGAAGCTCAGCCTCCTCTTTGGTGGTTCAGGCAGGGTTTTGGACAGAGGCCCTGTGATGGAAGAAAAGCCCAGAGTAGTCTTCTTCCCTGAGTTCCTCTCCCTGTAAACTGAATGCTCACTATTAAATTTTTTAAACTGACATAAGATTGATTTACAATGTTGTATTATCTTTTGCTGTATAGCAAAGTGACTCAATTATACACACACACACATACACATATATTCTTTTTCATAGTATTTTCCATCACGGCTTATCATAGGATATTGAAAATAGTTCGCTGTGTTATACAGTAGGTCCTTGTTGCTTTTTCTTTTGGTTACACCATGTGGCTTTTGAGATCTTCTCCAACCAGGAATTGAACCTGGGCCACCACAGTGAAAGCCCAGAATCTTAACCACAAGGCCACCAGGGACGTCCTGGGGCCTTGTTTATCCATCCTATATGTAACAGTTTGCCTCTGTTAGGCCCAAGCTCCCAGCCCTCCCCCAGCCCCCTCCCCTTTGGCAGCCACACCTCTGTTCTCTTTGTCTGTGAGCCTGTTTCTGTTTCGTAGGTATCTGAACATCCAGCATTTTAAATGGACTCAAAGCCCACTGGCTCACAGCCATCCCCTTGGCCCATCCAAAGCTCTCTCAGACAAAAATGCTACTCAAGAGGAAGTCAGTTATTTAAAACCTTTATTAAGGCTTGGAGAAAGATAATGCAATGTGACAACGTACAGGTCCTGCTGCTTAAATCCATAACAGAAACAGATCTTATAACCCAGCCAGCCCACATGGTGCCGATGCTGAGATCACACGAGGGTTGCTCTTCCTTAGGAAATGGGCCCTGGAAGCGTTGTTTGGCCTTGTTGTTCTAAATGAAGCCTTTTCCTAAGTTCGAGCTGAAATTTCTGTGTGTGTGTCTGTGTGTGAAAGTACAGCTACAGCTCTGGGCTAGCATTTTCTATTTATTTAGTTTTGAGTGTCAGCATTTCACTCTACTAAGGCCTCTCACTTCAGAATAACAGGGCTATTTATTGATACAAAGGAGAGGTGTTCGGATCATCTTGTTAAGATGCAGGGCTCAAAATAAACATCATATCTTTATTTGGAAATCCACATCCTTCCTCAAAGGAAGGCTCAGGAGTAAATTTGTATGAAGTATGAAGCCCCAAGTGGAGGGTCTATTTTTAAGGACAACTTTGCTTACATTTTAGACTGTACAAATGCCTGAGTCCATGCTTACAGGAATTTGGATGTTCCTCAGTTTTGAGATAAAGAATCTCAGCAATAAATACTACTGTAGGCTTCAAAACATTAGGAACCAGAATGCAAGGATTTCTACCTGACTTTTGAGAAGAGACGAAGCAGTGCATGAAAAAATATACAACAGCGATCAATGAGGGGGTTCAGATCAACACAATAAGCGATTTTATGCCTCGGGGGAAAACACTGAGATAATAAATACAAATGACAATATTTACAACAGAAGCAACACGTGGGGCATCAGTAGCGAACATGTAAAACATTTACACTGAGGAAAATATAAAAGTGATGCCTTTCACCCACCCAGCCCAGAAGCGGGCGAACAAATGAGCAGCTGACCCAGCAACGCGACAGAATGTTATTGCTTCAGCTTTTGAGTGATGTAAGGAAAACAGTCCACGTGCTGTGTGGCTTCAGACAGCCATGGTTTACGTTCAGTTGCCATGGAAGAGTCTGACACACCGGTCCTTCTCTCTCCGAGGGCAGAGCCGGATCAAGTGCAACATTTCCTCTGTTTTCTGCAACTCCAGCTCTTTCTAGGTGCTTCTCCCAGCCTCTTGTACCCCTCCCCCCAACAGATGGTTTCTTTCCAACATGGATCGTGAAAGATTGGGAAAACGACGCTCTGGCACCCTGTCCTGGCAGCAGTGAGACTGGATTTAGGTTATATAAACACTAGCTGGGCTTTGGGTAAGGGCATTCTGTGGAACAAATCATTTTTGAGTAGATAAATTTAGCCTCTTTATCTCTGGCCTCAGGTTGCTTGGAGGGAGAGCTATGAGTTGACATAAATGGAGGATGCATACTTTTTTGCCCAGTCACTAGGACAGCAGTCAGCAAACTCAGGCCCAAGAGCCAAATCCAGTTGGGCGCTTGTTAAATAAAAATTTAATGGAGTGGAGCCAAGCCTATTTGTTATGTGTTGTCTGTGTATGTTTCTGCTTTCAGGCAACAAAGGCTGAGTTGAGTAGCTGCAACAAAAACCATACAACCTGCCAAGCTGAAAATAGTGTATTCACTATCTGGGCCTTTACAGACAAGGTTTGCTGACCCCTGTTCTAGAAGGACCTGGCCCAGAACATCCATCCATTCCTTGCAATACTGGGGCTCCTATTTGAGTACTGGCTGCAAGAAAGGATAAGCTTTGTCAGGAAAGAGAAGAAAAGGCCTATCTCTGAGACCTCTTCAGTAACCACAAGACACCGGTTGCCAATGCTTTCTGTTCTAATCTTTCTCTGTTCTCAGTTCTGTCTCTCCTCCCTGCTTTTCTTTGTCTACTCTGACTCCTTTTCTCATTGCTAAATTTTCATTCTGGATCTGGGAAATCTTGTCCCCCAGTGATGTGCAGCAGTCTCCTCCATTTACATAAAAGGTCGGTGTTCCCTGGTGAAAATTAGAGTAGTCCTTCTGGGTTCCCCTTTTCCAGCCTCTAGCATGGACAGGCCAGCTTTCCAACTCGGCCCAATGGAACCCAGGGTCCGCCCTGGCTGAGGGTCAAGGCGAGGTACTGAAAGGCAAAGGGAACTCTGTCAAATGCACTCCTGGGTGCATTTTTTTCCAGGGTGGGCTTTGCGCTAGTGGCAATGAGCCCATGTCAGGCAGTCAGACATAAAGCTACATCACTTTTTGATTACTTTAAAAATAGCACTTAAAAAAAAAAATTCAGCCCCCAAAGATGGGTTGCTTTTTGCTTTCTTTTGAGCTGGTTTTAATGACCCAGTTGCTTGTTTGAAAGCTATTTATTTAGACGACAGATACGGAGATGTAACTGGATAAATAAAAAAAGTGAAATTGAGGCTCGAAGCAGTGGTTAAAATACAAACACACAGGGGCCACTCCCTGCAGCAGGGTCCCCCAGACAGAACAATGGCTCAGAAATTACACTTAGAATCCTCGCCACCCCCACAACCCCCTGCCCCATCCCAAGTTACTCCAAACCTCAAGGTCCCATGCAAGAAACTGGATTTCTGTTTGGCACCAGGCACCCACACGGCCCTGCCCCTGCTCCACCCTTCTGATTCCCAGCGAGGTTTGCACACGCACTCCTGCGCGGGAATCCAGCTGCGCTCCGCTAGGACCGCACAGAAGCTAGGGGCCGGGGGCCCAGCACCAAGCACTCAGTCTGGCCCCCGGGGGTCACCCCGCCCCTCTCGTCACCCCCCACGGCAAAGGGAGCCGCAAGCCACAGCCCAGGGTCTCCGCGGATGGGAAGAAGGCAAAGTTGCGAGGAGGGTGACCTCCCGTTGGGACGTGTGGGTGCGGGACACACCAGGCACCACCGGCCCTCGCTGCTGCCCAGGGGGCCTCCGCCTCACCTGTTCATGCCGCTAACATACACCTAAGTCCGCACTCCCCATCACATCCTGCGAGTGATAGCCCCCCTCTTTAATGGCAAATGTTTTGGAATGTCCAGAGAGAAGAAAATGGACGGCGTGGAGGAAAAGATTTCCCGGCCGGGCCTTTCGTTTCACCTCCGGATATCGGAATACTCAGACTGTTCATCCTCCCACTCGCTGCTTCCAGAAGTTCCCTGGGCCCCGGGGCCGGCCGCTCTGCCCCGGGCGTGGGCGTTGGGGTGGCTCTTGCTACCTCGCTCACCCTTGGCACCTCGGCCGGTCTCCCGACTGCTGGGCTCCGCGAGGTGGTGCCCCATTTCCGCGGGGTGGCCCCTGGAGAGCTTGGCCCTGTCGCCCTGGAGCTGGCGCTCGGGCGGCGCCGTGGGGGGTCTCTGGATGGCCGAGGTGCAGAAACTCAGGATGGAGCACAGGCTTCCCCAGCTCTGCTCACACTGAGCCTGGACGCTGTGGGTGATGGCCTCCTTCACCTCCTCCCCACAGGTCAGCAGCAGGTTCACTAGGTCCACGTAGGGTCTGGGGATTGAGAGAGAGACCGGGGCTGGAGAAGGCCTCCTGGGGGCTGCGGAGGGCAGGACCCACACGAGGGGAGAGACCTGGCCGATGCTTCACTTGGGTTTGGTTTGGCAAAAGATGTTCCTGGAATTACTGCTAGTCTTTACCTGGATTCTGTGGAGTACTGGGCTGCCTGCCAGGCACTGGAGGAAACTGGAGCCTGGGAGAGGGAGCCCGCCACAAGAAAAAGGGCCCCTGACAATACATAGGTGTCTGTGCTAGAAGCCTGGAAACCCTGAGGAGTGAGGCACACAGCTGTGGGAATGGGGCGGGCCTGCCCGTTTCTGCTGTGCTCCGTGTCTCTGACTCTTTGTGATTCCCATGGACTGCAGACCGCCAGGCTCCTCTGTCCATGGGGATTCTCCAGGCAAAAATACTGGAGTGGGTTGCCATGCCCTCCTCCAGGGGATCTTCCCAACCCAGGGACCAAACCCAGGTCTCCCACTTTGCAGGAGGATTCTTTACTGTCTGAGCCAGCAGGGAAGTCCCCCAGCCTGTTTAGGGTGTGCTAGCTAGGAGGATTTTAGCAGGAGGGGAAATGGGTCTTGGAGCCAGTGGAATATTACTTACGCAAATAGTGAAGGGCCTTAAATACTAAACTGAGGAGGCTTTATGGCAGGGAAGCGAGACTGGCTGGTTTTGCACTGGGTGTCCTTCTCCTTGATAAGCCTAATCTAAGTGACGCTCCCAAAAATCAACTTTCCCCCTGTGTGTATTTGCCCCTGGTTTGGGCTCATGATAATGAAGGGTGTTTGGGGAAGTTTCTGGATGCATTCTCCTTTGTATCTGGAGGCGTCTGGAGCAGGTGAAGGGCGGGGCTGGGGTGTAGATTCCAACCAAGATTTCCCTTCCTTGGTGGCAGAGGCTGAGGTGGGGGAGTGGCTGTCTGAACAGCTCTATTCTTTGGGTCTGGGCTACCCCACAAAGGGAGGTGAGGGCTGGTCTGGCAGAGAGGGGCCTCTGTGCTTGGGAGGAGAGCCAGCTGTCTGTGAAATATGCATGCTTGGTTCCCAGGGGGAGGACCAGTTGCTCAGGCCATCTTTAGGAAAAGTGCTGAAGGAGGAATGACTACGTACCTTCCTCCTGGGGGGTGAGATGTGTGCAGAAAGCTGGAGCAGTGTGCCTATTTTGGGGCCCATCTGGCAAAAGGTGCCCCCTGCAATGGGATCTCCTGGCCAACTCACCAAGCCTTTCTTAGATCTCACTGGACTCTTAAAATCCCCAAGGTGTGGAGGGGTATGGCATGTTCCAGATGGCTAACAAGCTTTCTTAAGCAGCTCTCACTGGCAGAATTTCTGGGTCTATCTGACCATGCAATGGGCCATCCCCTTGGGCAGGAAATCAGTCTGGCACGTAAGATCACTTATAAGAACAAGACTTTTTTCCCTCCGTGAGCCTGCACCATAGGAGGCTGCGCTATAGTCCATTTGAATCTTTTCTCTGCGTGTTGGCAGTTGTTGCCTAGCAGGAAGAGCAGATTGTTTTAAGACTTGTGAAGCAGTTTGCTGCCATTTTTATGAATTAGTCCTCAAGTTGTAATTGAGTGAACTTCCCTCATTTCATAGCTAGAAGAGCAGAGACATGGTGGGGGAGAAAGTGGCTTTTGGAAGCTTCTGGGCTGAGAAGGCCTGGGGCTGGGCTGAGAGTGGAGAGGAGGAATGTTCCGGCTGACAGAGATCAAGCTGCCTTTTAAGGCTTACTTGATGCCTTTGGAGTCGGAGAGTCTGGGCTCAGCTGATGAGCAGGGTGCTGAAAGTCTTGAAGACAGGCCCCTAACCGTGACAAGGACAGTAATGACCCAAGTTGACTTCAGCTAAGAGAGGGGGGCGTGGACACACGAGGGAAGTGCTCCATGCGTGTCTGTTTCCTTCCATCTTTTGAAAACTAGCAACTGGCAGCCTCAGGGATAAGTTTACTGAGTGTCTGCTAGAGCACCATTGGGATTTTAGCACCTGAGCCTGCCTACCACCTCCTGCGGCTAGATAAGCAGATCACGGAGACTAAGCATCTGTCTTTTGGGGATGCTTTTTTCCAAGTTTCTTTCCCCAGAGTAAGGAGAGGAAGGGCCCTCCTAGGAATCCACGGACTGCCTCTTGGCCTCCTTCAGCAGGGCATCCTGCCTGCCAGACGAGCTTGCTGAATCCCGAGGCGGATCCCAGAAGGCTGGACTACCCCACGCTCTTTTCTGCCCTTGGCGCTCTCTGCCGAGGAGAAAGCTGTGAACCATGGGGAGGGGTGTGTTCATCTAAGCTGTGTTTCAAGCTGGCATGGTGCCTTCTCAGGCTGCTAGCTCAGCCCGTGTCTAATGACAAAGCCCAGCTCTCTCCACTGGGCGTCAGCAAGGCTAAAGGGTTTTTAAAAACACTTGGAGGGGGATGTGCCTGGAGGCTGCCAGCACCCAGTGACAGGGTGTCTGACGGCCAGGCGGGTGATAGGGAGAAAGTGGGAGGGAAGGGGCGAGGGGAGCAGAGTGTGTGAAGGAAGTCACTAACCGAATGTGAGCATTTTAGGGGTTAAGGGAGGGTCAGGTTGAGGGATGGGGATGATATGGATTCTAGGATGACTATGATTTCCTTCTCTCTAGAGGGAAGAGCAAATTCAGTTTTCATTTTCTTATCTGTGGCCAAGGTCATACATTCTTACATGGCCTTCTTGATATTGGGGACTGATGGGATTTTTGGTGCCCAAATCAGTTAAGATAGTTAAGAAAAACTAAAAAAAAATTCAGTTCAGCTTTAAATACTAGTTGACAGAGTGTGCAGTTGCAGCTTCAGAAGGGAAGGCAGTGGGATTTTGTGGGGAGCTTGAATTGCTGGCTTAGCAAGAGAAATTGCATGTAGCCACATTGAGTATTTAAGAAAAAGGTCCAGGTTTGCTTTTGGGGTAGACCACCTGCATTTCCAGGGCAGGGTGGGGTGGGGGCTATATGGGCTCTAAGTGATGCACGGAGCCTTTTGGAAGTAAGGGTCCCATGGACGATGTTTCCATGGAGGAGACAAAAGACAGCCATAGTGCTTTCTGTCTTCTTAAATGCAAAGGTGGGGTGGGGGGGCAAAACCCCTCAAAACCTTCAGTTTTCCCAAAGAAGACTTTTCTCCAAAGAAACAAAAGTCTTCTTGGCTCCAGGAATGTGTTACAGAATTAAAAACTAGGGGCCCGTCACCCATTTTTGAGGCCAACAAACTATCTCTGATGGAGGAGAGTAAGTCGAAGACAAATGAACTTCATGCGTTTCTCAGCAATGAAGTGTCTGCCTCTTGCAGGGCCACCTTGAAGGAAGGAAACTTCAGTGTTCTGCTTGTGTAACAGGACTGTTTTTGAAAAAAGGGGAAAAAGTCCTGCTGCATTTGGGGACCAATGAGCCTTTAGTTGGTCTAGTGGGGAGAATGGAGGCCAGGACAAGGAGGTTTGAGGTCCATTCCTGACAACTGGCTTCAGAATCACCAATTCCCAAGTTGGAAATTAGGAATTGAACCTCAGAGCAAGATCTTTAACTTCTTAGCTTCACTTTCTTTGTTGCACGGGGTTAGTATTCTCTTGCTTGTAGCACTGTTGGGAAAGGTAAATGAGATTATCTAGGCCAAGTCCCTGGCCAAGGGCCTGGCGCACTCAGAAAATGAGAGTTATTGTTATTGCTGTTGTTGTTGATGCAATTGTTGGTTTGATTCTTTACAGAAATTTGGAAGAATAGAAAATATTTTATTGGGCATTAGTATAACTCAGGCTTCCTAGGTGGTGTTGGTGGTAAAGAATTCGATTGCCAATGAAGGACATACAAGAGATGTGGGTTCGATCCCTAGGTCAGGAAAATCCCCTAGAGTAGGAAATGGCAACCTGCTCCAGTATTCTTGCCTGGAAAATCCATGACAGAGGAGCCTGGTGGGCTACAATCCATTGGGTCACAAAGACTCAGACATGACTGAGTGACTGAGAACACAGTGTAACTCAAGGCAAAGGCAACATCACTTTGCTCCTGGCAAGAGCTGCCTATAGAGATTCATGGTGAATCTAATAATTTTAACACAGTACCAGGGATGTTGCAAGGTACCTAGAGCCTTATAACCAAGTGGAAAGTGACAGGTGATGGTTGCTCTTCTCTGTGGTCTAAGTGGTGTGGGTGGGATGGGGAGTGGCCTGTTTAGTGACATAGTTGAAGGAGGCTATGGCACGAACTAAGGAGTAAGGGTTGATAAAATTGTACTGATTTGGCCCAGTGAGTCACTGGGCAAAGACTAACAGTGCAGTAACTTGTACTGGGCTGCTTAGCTAGTACCTTGCTTTCTGCCCTGAGGTGCCCAAGGAAGGAGCCATTGTAACTGTCATGGGTTACGGTGTTAGGAGCCAACTATGCTTTCATCTGCTTTACTACTCTGCAAAAGTTTAGGATCCTGTAGGGATGTTTTTAAAGGAAGATGGCCTGGGTTTATGATTGAATTACAAGTCTTCCAAAGAGTATGTTCCTATCCCCTCATTTTGGCATAAAGGTGTTTAGCTGATTAAAGTTTTTATCATTTGTTTTGCATTTTCTCTGGGAGGGCATGAATGTTGAAGGTGAATTGGACATTCTAAGGGAAAGCAGAGCTTATGGAGACAAGGGAAAAAGCTATTGGTATTTAAGAGTATAAGTCCTGGAGCTGGACTGCAGGCTCCTCATCATTGTCTGTGTGACCTTCACCACAGTGAATCTCAGTTTTTTCATCTGTAAAATGGAGATGAAAATGGTACCTAGCTCATGGTGCTGTCATGAAGATCAAGTGAAAAATTCATATGAAGCCTTAGCACAATGCCTGGCACTCAGTACATACTCAGTATATATTACCAGCCCTTGGCCATATGCTGGGGCACCTACATGGCAACTCGGAACACTCAGGACTGTTGGGGTCCTGGCTGACGGAAAGGCGAAAGGTATTCCTGAATTCCACATGTTTCACGCTCAGTGAAATAGATTTCCTGTTGCTATTGCTTAGGATTTTGAAACTGATGGTGGAAATTTCTTTTGCTTTTCCTGAAGGCCAGCCGGAAAGGGACTCTGAGGGGAGTCAGTGCAGCTTTCTGTGGTAAACCACAACCTCCCCATTTAATAGGAGAGTTCAGCCTCTACTAGTCAACCCATCAAACTGAAGAAGACTGTCTCTGGACCGCAGCAGACCTCTCCTCCCTCCGTCCACGTTGCAGCATCACCCCAGCCCGCCCCCGCCCCACCCCACAGGGCAGCACTCACTCATGCAGCAGCAAGTCCTTGAAGTGAATCATTTCCACCATCACCTGGATGTTCTCCTGTGCTGCAGAGCACAGATCGTGCTTGAGGTAGCATTCCCGCTGTAGCTGGAACACCATCTCCTTGATGGCTGGACACTTCCGGCTTATGCAGCTGAATCTGTGCCGCAGAGCATGGGCCTTACACTTCAGGGCATCTTTGATGAACGACTTGCCCTGAGAGGGGAGGGGACGGGGAGGGAGAGAGGGGTGGAAGAGACCAGTCCTTATTACACGCTTTGACATTCTGAGCCTTGTTGGGCTTACATGGGGTTTTTCTGACAACCGAACCTCACGGCCCCATCCAGACGGACATCCTTGCAGGAGAGAGGCTGAGGCTACATCAGGAGGTCTGTCCACAGTGATGTGAGACCTCTGCCTTCGGTCCCAAAGGATGTTACCTGGGAGACTGACATGGTTGCTTCCTTCCTCCCAAACGCCTCTACTAGCCTCCCTCGTCCTGGGGCTCCCGTGGCCCTCTGTCCTCAAGGAAGCCCAGTGTTGACTGTATGGTGGCAACATTTCTGAAATTTTCTGAGGGAAATTTGGGCAGGCATAAGCCCAGAGCTCCTTGGCGGTGTGTGGCAAGAATTTTTCCCAGGTGCCTTCATGTCCAGATCTCGCATCTTTCCTGCTCCTTCTAGTGATGTCAAGGTCGGGTGTGAGCTGGGCCTGCCTTTCCTGCGTCAGTGCCTCCCGCCGACCCCAACCCGTACTCTCTCTCTCCTCCTCCTAGCCTTTAAGGAGGAGCATTCTTTTCCTTTTTGAAAGCAATTTGACTCCTTTAAACTGTTAGGATTACTGCCTCTAAAAGGCCCGCCTGGCACACTGCCCGCCAGCATCTGGAGCCTGAACTGCCCGGCTGACGGCCCCTCCCCCTCACCCCAGGCCTCCGAGTGGCGAAGGCAGCCAGGCATACATCTGGCCTGCAGTTCTCTTTCCTGGCAACCCCGCGAGATTGTTCTCATCCTAGAGAGGAGACAGCTGTTGGGGGTGTGGAGGCGAGCCCCGGCCGTTGGCTTCCTTATCAACCTCGCGGGGCACAGAGGCACCGTGGGATACCCATCCAGGGATCCTCACACCCCATCTTCTATAGAAGTGAGCTGTCATTGGAGAGGTCACCCCTGTTTTTTAGACAGGCCTGGAAGTAACGGAGTTGAGAAAGTAAATGGGTTTAGGTTGGAATTGGGACGCTGGCCAGCACGTTTATTTCAGTCCTCTTCTGTAGAAGCAGCTGAAAGGTCTACAGATAGAGTCTGATCACTAAAAAGCCACCTCATGGTGATTCCCTTTCCTCTGACGCGCCAGTGGGAGCCAAATAGGATGGAGGATAGGGCGTGCCGGTTGATTAAGTAGTTATGGGCTGAGACCTGACTTGAAAGGGATGCTTCTAACTTGAGAACATACTCCTGTTGGTTGAGGAAAAAAAGGAAGATGAATGTATGTGAGGGCTGCAGCAATCTGTTCTCAGTATTCTTCCCTGACATCCTGTGGGATTGCCCTGAAATACACATCTTTCCTCCGGATTTCCTATTACGTTTCCTAATTCCAGTTAATCCAGAAGGGATGCTTTATTAGGGCATCTCAAGGAGTTCAAACACTTTCCTCCTCTTTCCTTCCTGGTTCCCCCTGCTGGCACCCCACATCCTCTGCAGGGGAGGCTGCCAGCCCTGTCGCATCCCTTCCTGGTTCCCAGGCGTTGCCTTGTCAGGCTGTCTGCAGGATGTCAGCGCATGGTAACTGGTGATGTTCATAAGTCACACCTCAACTGTTGGCCTCATCCAAACAGTCGTGGCTCTCCCATCAAACGACAACAGGGTACTTCACAGTGCAGATACAGGCTGGGGAGGACACGAAGGAGATGAGCCTGATGCTCCGCTCCACCTGAAATGTGTTCGAACGGTGTGCACTGGAGCGGTAAGGTTACTTGTTGGGTTCTTTTCCTACCCATGCAGCATCTAGGCTTTTACCCTGGGGACCGTGGGATAAGTGAAGTGGGTCAGGCCCTGACTATATTTGTTATATAGAGCGGGACTCACTCAGGGTTCCAACTTTTCAGGTTGGGAGAGGAGGATCTGCTACTTAGGAGGAAGAAACACCTGCTCTCTGGAGGCCCTGATTTATCCATGCTGCCTGCCCACATGTCCTCTAGGAGATGATGAATTTCTACAAATTTCAAGTCTGTTTTATTCTTGCCTATTAGGTGCAAATAGCTTTTGGCATGTTTAATTGGAGTCCCTGACCTTCCCTGCCCTACCCCCAGCCTAATGCTATGGTCCTTGCAGACTGGGTTCTGGGTAGCCAGACTGTATGTGCCTTATTATTTATTATGAGTTTTCTCTGCTAAGAATCCTCAAACAATTGTTCAGCTTGGTCTCCATCCCACTCTGTGTGTGCACACACAGGTGAAGGGTGGAGGAAGACTTGGCCGATATGACAGGTCCAGAAAGCTGAACCCCAGGAGTGGAGTGGGGAGTCCCTGGCACCCTGCTGCATACCTGGAAGGTCTCTGGCAAGCACAAAAACCCACCATGACGATCAGCTAGGAAACTGTTAACAGGTTTTTCCAGTGAACGTTTCAGTCATGCTCTGCTAACCCAAAACATTCTTGGTGCTCAATATGGTTTTTACCTGGGCATCAAATTTTCCAGCGTTGTGCAGAAAAGTCATGCAAATTCCATGTAAGCCCCGAATCTCACAAGAGTTGTTCTCGAAACATTCAAACACGCCACACCCCACATCGCCAGCGCTGACCAAACAGTGCTGGATTTCCGCTAAAATGAGAATTACATACAATCATATACAAAATTCCTTGCCATGCTGGGGAATGCAGAGAGATGCCGGTGGAAATAAAAGTAATGACTAAAAGGAAAATTAAGAAAGAGTGTTAGAAATGACTGTTTCAGGATCCAAAAACCAAGGAAAGAAAATTTCATCACTTAATCTACTTATGAAGATAACTAGTATTTGTAATATTTGTAAAAATTAGCCAGACCTACATTACAAAAGTCACAAGAGAAGTTAGGTCAGAACACTCCATTTTTTCATCCTTCTCATCTTATTAAAGTATTTGTGGGAATACTTAGTTTGACAGCTGCAGATATTTCAGCTTTCTAAACCCACTGACAAAAATAAAATTTCAACCCATTAGCTTGGTCTTTCCTGTCTGTCCTTCATCAATGAAATACTCTTCTGTACTTGGATGAAGCTGCTGCTATTAAATCACGGCCATTTCCTTCCTGACCCCCAAATGAGAGCGTCCAAAAAGCAGTTTCAATTTAGCTTTATGATTCAACACCTAAAAATCAAAACAAAATTCCTATTAAGGCAGCGCCTCCAAACCATTCGCATTAAAAATACCAGGCTAGGGAAACTGCGGTTTGCTTGCAAGCAGGCTCAGGAGTCGAGTCAGATAGGGGTTAGTCTGCAGAAACGCAACCTTTGCAGTTCGAGGTTCCTTTTTAATAGCGATCTGGGGTGAGATGTCGCTTAATTCCCTAGACTTCTCGCGACCCGGGTGTCCGCTGCCCTTCTCCGTAGAATGTGGCCCTAATTCGTCTCTCTGAAAGGACAGGCTGAGAGGGAGTTAACTGTCAGGCTGCAAAGCCTCTCTCCCTTCCCTCCCCCTACCCAATTCCCTGACTTAAACCAACCACAAAATTACATCAGAAGAGTATATTTTGGAAGAAGGGCGGGTCGGAGGAGATAATCCGCATTCAGATTAAATCTGCCGAGAGAAAGAGGGGAGTGCATTTGTTGAGGGTCACCAACTAGCGAAAATCACGTTTGATTCTCAGGGAAAGCTCTGGGAGGGGGAAAGGTGGGTGAGATTCCTAGGACGAGCGGGGCGCGAGCCGGGGGTGCTGGCATCCGCCTACGGAGGTGGAGGACTCCCGGACGGTCCCATGCGCGGCCCCGGCGCGCCGGCCAGGAGCGCGCAGGGCCGCGGTTCACTCGCTCCCGGCGCCCCTAATGGGCACTCGTGCATTCCTGCTCGTGCGGTGAGCGCACGCACGGCACCGCCGGGTTCGCAGGCCCCCTTAATAAAGGGAGGGCCGTGAAGAGCGAAGAAGCGCTAGGCAGATTTTCTTCCTCTCCCGGGGGCTGGGAAAAGGGCCAGCCCCGTGCCCGGCACGCCTGGTTGTGCTTGGCAACTCGGGGATAAGCGGAGAGCCGGTCGAGCAGCTGCCGCGCACGGTTCGGGCCGTGTCACCATTTCTTCTCTTGCTGACCTGCCCTGGAGCCAGGGACGGAGGCAGCACCGCAGAGGTACGCTTTACTCCACCCGCCCCTGCCTCTTCCGAAAGGAATGCCCCACAAGGGGGAAAGTTCGCCGTGCCATTGGTCTCGCCTACAAAGTTCTTGGATGTCGGGCATCTTTTGAGGAGGGGGAGAAGCAGTCCTGCCGCGGCCGGCCGGCTGGGAAGAGAACTTCTTCGGTTCAGGGCGCAGCCCGGTAGCGGGGACGCTCCGTGCCGCCTGCAAGCCGGTTAGGATGGAGCAGGGAGGTTTGAACCGGTCCGGGGACGCTGAAGCTGGCATTGGCCGCGTCATGCGGTGCTTCATTTACCCTCGATCACGGGAGGACAGCAACAAGTCCTGACCCAGCCATTTCATCACCCGGCCAGCACGTGCGGATTCCGGGCGCGCGGAGCCCGGTGTGGACCTCGCGCTTTCCTCTTCACGCCCCGCTCCACCCCAAGAGTTTGACTGGCCCAGGGTGGGCGCCCAGTTCTGGGCGAAGCGCCCGGGGAGCGCTGCGTTGGTGCGGGATGTCTTCTCCCAGCAGTTCCCCGCCGCCGGGGCGCACGCGCTTACCTGTGTTCTGCAAGGACAGACGGCCTTTCTGCTGGGAGCCCCTGTCTTGGGGACCTTCGGGGGGGTTGGTGGCGTCGGTCCCTCGAGCTGGATCGAAGGTAACCAGCACCAAAGCCAGGGTCACGAACTGGCCCAGCCGCTCGGCACACATGGTTCTTGGTGTAAATCTCCAGCCCGGAGACCTGGATTCTTTGTGCTGCCCTCCGCCTCTTCCTCCTCCTTCGCCGCTTCCCCCCCTCCTCCCACTCTTCCTCCCGGCTCGCCTTTTCCCTCCTCGCGGCCGCGGCTCGGATAGAGGTTACCCAGCGCCCTCCCGTAGCTCTCCGGAGAGCATGTGACCAGGCCGTTAGCAGCGCCGCGAGTGCCGGGCAATGGCAGGGACGGTGCCTCAAATATCCCTGGAAGCTCTGGTGTCACTTGAATGAAGGAGTCGAGCAGGTGTTGTCCCGGCGGCTGGACCAATCCGAGACCCCCGCCCGTTTGACAACACGGCTGGGAGGCGGGGCCTGCGCCCAACTACTACTGGAGGAAGCCGAGCGCCGCTGGGAGCGCCCGACAAAGTTGCCGACCTGGCGGTGGCCACGCTTTTGCGTGCGTGTGTGTGTGTGAGAGAGCGCGGCCGGAGATACATGCGCGTGTGCGGGTGCTCCAAGGCAATGGCCGAACGGACTTAACTAAAAGCGAATCCTAGCTCCGGTTGCAGCTAAAGAAAGGCGAGAGGGAATGGTCTGCGCTGGGACAGCGTCCCCCGTCCCCTCCAGCCCCCTCGGGCTCCTGGCTCGCATCACACCCGCAACGGGCTGGCAAAGTTTCCTCTTTCTGCCTTTTGTAATTTAGTTAAGATTCCCAGCCCCAAGGCTTTGACAGATTGGAGAAGTTTCCTGGACACAGTGGTGCTGGGGGCAAGCTGGGCACAGATGGGAATTCCTGGCGGTGTGATGCTTTGCATTAAAAACAAAAAATCCTCCAAACTATTTTAAGATAGGAGCAGAAGCACTAGATACAGGACTCCGCTTGAGCGGTTGCCCCATCTTCCTCTTTTCGCCCCGCCGTGGTGGGCCTTGCCACACGTTAGGTGCCAGATTCTTGCCCCTCCCTCAATCCAGACGGATTCTGGGTTGGGCTGCAGGGATCCAGGTGAGAGACTGGACTTGCATCATTTACAGGCGGGTGGCAGGGAGGCCCAGGCAGCCCTGAGTCAGCTCGCGGCGGAGCATCGCGTGCCCCAGAGGCTGGAGCTTGAAAGGCAACTTTACGCGTCTCCAAACATACTCTTCCATTTTCCCAAAGCGCTACTCGCCGCCGCGTTCTGTGTTCCCTTTACTCTTCATTCATCGGATGGTAAAGGTCAAAAAAAAAAAAAAGAAAAAAAAAAAAATTCTCCCCAAACCCTAAAAACAGAACCCGAGGAAATTCTCTCCATCTCTTCTCCTTTCTTGCTCGAGCTCCCTCCCCAAGCACGGCCGGTGCTGGGTTGCCCTCGACTGCTTTCTCGCCCCGGCTTGCGGAAGCAGGGAGAAAGTTGAGCGCCGCTCGGAGCGCCTCTTCCCCCGCTGTGTGTGTACGTGTGCACGCTCACGTCTCCCCCGCGCCGAGGCCGGGGACAGGAACTGCTCCGGGCACCGTCAGTCCGACGGCGCAGCTCTGGGGGCTCGTGGGGCAGGGGGAGGGCGGGGACGCGAGCGCCGCGCCGCTCACCCGGGTCGCCGCGCTTTCGCCCCTCCCCCGCCGTCTCCACCCTCCTGCAGAACAGGTGAGCTTGGGTACCAGCTCCAACCCCCCACCCCCGCCTCGCTCCCAGCCCGCGCCCTCTGCGGTAATGCGCCCCGGAGGTTTCATCACCCACTGCCCGCGGCGACGCGGCGCTGGGTCTCGGCGGCGGGGCGCACCGAGCGCCTCGTTGGGGCAGCCTTGTGACACAGTTGGGGGAGGGGGTGCGGAGACGCTGGGGCCAGGTCGTCCTCTGTCAACCGTTCGGCTTCCCAAGCTCCCCTCCCGAGGTCCCGGATGCAGGAGGGCGTTAGGAACCGGGATGGGGGCAGGGTGGGCACCAGTGGCTGCGGCTGTCCAGTGTCCAGCGGCCCAGAGGTGGGAGGAATGATAGGAGGGGGTGGGAAAGGCACCTTCGAGTAGGCCCTCCCAGGGGTTGCAGCGCCTGGGAGCTAGCTGCTGTCCACCATCCCCACCCGATTCAGAACTCCAGGAAAGGATCACTTTGAATGTCTGAGTTTGCGTCGTGACAAAGAACTGACCACTCATGCCCGTGATTCCAATAACAATTACATCTTACAGCCTCAAGAGTTTGAGGGAAGGAGGTGGGGTACAAGTCCATTATATTAATAATAGGTGGTGCGCACTTCCCACTCTGCTTTTGTTTGGGTATTTATTTCCTTTATTGGTTTATGAAACACCATCTCCTGTAGATTCTTAAGAGACAAAACATAACAAAAAACCAACGGCAGTCTGGCCTCCCACGAAGTCCATAAGCCTTTGAATTTCCTGGGTAGGATTTCTTTCCTTGGAGAGCCTCTTTTGTAGGTGAGAATATGAGTAATATTGGCATTAAAAAGGGCATCTGATTTCTTGGCTCTTTGAGCAACGGAAACAGGAGAGGTCTAGCGGGTGGGAGCAAGCCCACCTTTGTGGGATGCAGTCACTCTGAGTCTTCCTGTTAGAAGGCTGGGCCGCCACCTGGAGCAGGGGCCAGGCAGATGCAGGTCCCTGCCTCCCAGAGCTGGGGCACAGCCTTTTGCCACCACAAGGCCCTGGGACTGCCCTCAGAGGACCTGCATAATAGAAAAATTCATCTTGAAGCTGTTTGCTCCAGTTTCACAGGGGACATGTGTGTCTGCTACCTGAGCCACCTGCCCCTTTTAGAACTAAAAAAAAAAAAGCGGTGGTTGGATTTGAGGTATAGCAAGTACAGTTACCAGTTCTTAAGAGTTATATGTTCGGACCACTTGGCCAGAGCCAGGCATTCTCTGGATGTCTGGCTGAGACCATTCCATCAGGGCTGAGAAAATTCTGCAGAAGCAGGAGGCAGTGTACTGGGATTACCAGTCGAGGCCACGGGCCTGGGGTCAGAGTAGGGAGAAGAGCTCAGGCTGGTGACTGTGCTGTGATCTTCCCTTTCTCCTCTAGCCTTAGAACTCAGGCCTGGTTTGGCAGCCTGTGGCTGGTCACAGTAGGGAGTAGGTAAGGGGTAGTAATAATGATAGTATTATTATTACTGTAAAGGAAACATGAATGGGGAACAGACACTGGACCATGCATTGTGCTTGCAGATTTGATCTCTCACTAGATGGGAATTGAGACTTTGGAGATGTAAGGACAGTCCAGCTGGTATTGCCCTGAGACTCAGCAAGGGTTCTTGGCTGGATGGGCCCTCCTTCTCAGTTTAAGACCCAACTGGCAGTGGGAAGGAGGAGGCAGGCTCCCTTCGTGACATCTGGGGGCTTTTGTGGTTAATGCGTGGAACCCGTTTTCCTCTCTCACTCCAATTCGCCAATTAAATCCAAACAGTGAGTGGGTTACTTCGGGTCTGAGTTTGAAAGGGGAGAGGATACTAACAAGTGGAACAGGAACAGAGGGTATCGTAGGAGGGAGGACCAACAGGGATAAATGACCAGAGGGGACGTCATGCGTTTCATATGAGGAATAGGAGCTGCCCAGTTTGGTATTCAAATGCAAGATAAACCTGTCAAGGGCGTTTGGGGCCTTGTTGCAGGGCCTTTGTGAACAAATCTGTGCTCACCAGAGAAGATTTTGTTATTTCATCCTGGTGGCATTTAAGGATGAAACTCCAGGATGCTCTCAGACTAGATTCCCTTTTGGAGTTAGGAAAAGGTCAGCAGCCCAGAGCTGACACTGTGAAGGGTGAGAGGAATGGTAAATAATTAGTTGGAATCTTGATGTGGATTGCTATGCCTAGAAGGATGTTCTTGCTTGGGTGTGAGCAGGTGGTGCCTTGGAGGATGGGAAGTTGTTGAATGATGAGGCGGTGTTGTGTAGGTTCATGTTAATACTTGGTGGCTGGTCCAGGCTTTCTGAGTTCTAAAGCCAGAGTGGAAAACGTGGCTTCCACGTGTGGAGCTCCTCCTCCTGCAAGCCACGCCCCCTTGGGGGCCGACTGTCTGGACTGATGGCACCACCTTATGGTCAGAGAGGGAACTGCCTGTCCAAATAGTGGACTCTCCTCTTCCAGACTCAGACCTGATACTAGGTCTTCCACCTTCTCCTCAATTTCCCTAGTAAATAAGTTAATACAGAGTTAGACAGTCTCCTCCTTGCAACCACATGCTTCAGTCACCCCATCAACGAAATCTCATTCAAACCTCTTGCTGTTCCTCCCCCATCCTTTGATGTGAGCCTCAAATGTATTCTCATCAGGACTCCTTTGTATCATGTCTCTATGAGGAAACATGGCAAAAAAGGTGCCCACGTGATACTGGCCAGACAGAATAACAATAAAATGCTGCTATCAGCCTCCCAAATAAGTGGAGGGCTCTCCCTAAAAAGTCTCTATCTTTCCCTTTGTTTTCTTTCATTAAACCAGTTGTTTCATTAAGTGGAATCCAAGAGAAGGGAGTCTGTATCATCCATCTTTGAGTCTGTGTATTTGTGTTACAACGAAATTGCTCTCTACTCATTTTCACAGTAAATGTCCGGGGCCTCAATAACATTATGAGTTAAGAAGACTTTTGTGGGGCTGCTCTGGAAACCTCATCATCATTTATAGTATTGTTTATTGGAGGAAAAACCATTCCTAGTTCCCAAAATAACCAACTCCCAAAGGTTTGGAGTACACCACTTTTGTGAATTGGACATTTCCTCTATGCCATAGATTAATAGTCAAAACATAGTTGTGGATTGACTGGAAACAAAAGATGAATGAGGATTTAAAAAAACTCCAAGAGAATAATAACACTGTCTCCTCACTGTAAAGAATCAAAAGCCGTATCATCAGGCGTCCGATCATGGTCTAAATTTTGTTTGTGCCTTGCTCTGAAGCCTGCATGGTATTCCACTTGGCATCTCTGTTTTCCTAGGGTAATGATTTTTGCTTCCTCACTGTGTGCAGACAAAACTCCAGGAGGAACTGTCCCGGGCCAGGATCTGCCTGATCTCTACAGGGAGGCTCCTGGGGCCCCGAGCGGAGCCGCTCTGGCCTTGGAGCACTGTGGCGCTTTCTCTCTGATGGGTTTGGTCCGAAAACTGTGAGTAAACGAAGAGCTGTTGTTGCTTTTTTGCGTGTGTGTGTGGGGGGCAATTTTCTAGTGAGCCAGATTTTGAAAATCTTCATGAAATGATCAAATCTGTTAATGTGATTTAACCAGGAGTGTGCCATCAGGGTCCATGGAACTAAATTTTCATTTTTGAATTTTTTTTTTTCTGAGGAGTTCTAACTATTTGTAAAGGTTAATATTTCATAATTTTGGTCCTTTTTTAAAAGAAATCTTGCCAAGATCGAAGAGAACATTTACTTTTTAAACAAAAACAGAATAAAACCCGTTCTATCTTGAATGTTCCATGTGGGACCATTGGGGCCATTTATAAATCTAAGACTTTGTGGAATCTGATTTTTGTTATATCTTGAAACACTTTTCGTTTTATCATCCTTGGAATTATTTTATCATTACCCATCAATTATTACCAATTATACTAAAAAATACTAAAATAATAAGAAAATGAAAGAATGATGGCATCACCATCCAGAAAGATGATGCAATAGAGAAATAAATCATCATGATTGCATCACCCTTCAGTTTTCTTATTACATTGCTTAGAGTATTACATCATCTTTCAAGAAAGTTTAAAAGAGGATAGAAGATACCATCTTTGTAGTTTTATTATTACTGCTTTCATTGCAGGCCATTGAGAATAGAGAATTTTTTATTGCCTGCATAAAATGGCGAAGAGAAGAAAAGTGACAAAAGAAAATGCTTTTACAGTAGTTAGACAAATCGGAAGAGACAATAGCGATGTTGACGCTAATGGTAATAGTAAAATTCACTTTGTACGCAAACTCATAGACTCTGAATTTTACCATACAATGATCTAGATGAGTTTTCTCACACTCCAGAATTGATGAATAAACAATATATTTTTGAGGACAAAGAGAAAATATGATATTTTCGTCCAGTTAGTCGTTCAACAAGAATGATTTCATCACCCAGTATTTTGCAACAAGAACTGGGACCATCCTGTTTTGCTTGAAGAAGCAGGAACCAAAGTTCTTTTACCTTTTGTGGTGTTTTTTTAACAAAATTTTCTTGATACAGTTTGAAGGGGACAAATGACAAAATCAGGTGTGTTTGCAAAAGTGATCCAAAGAATACTCTTACCAGTGTTTATAAATGTAAAAATGAAAATGCTTTGCAATTATGGAGAAAGATGACCATCTTCTCTTTAGCAGATTTATGACCCATCAGAGGTTTCAAAAGTACTAGTTTTATAATGCAAGAAGAACAAGAAATGGTAATAAATTAGAACTTATTGGAGAATTACTTGAAATATGGAATTAGTATTTGTGAGATGGATCCGCCCCAGGTTCACATTTGACAGCTCATGAATAGTTAGTTGCGTGTAGAGAATATTTCTCATTTTGAGTTTATATACCTTCAAAGTCAGGAGAATAGGGAATGAAAATGTGCTATATTTAAATGATTGAACGAATTTTGTAGTAAAAATTTAAAAACTACCCTTTTATTATTACTTCTGTAAATTACTCAGAAAAATAAAAAGATTTCATTGGACCAAATGATGATGACAACTTTTTCTTGCTGTACATACAGCAGGACCTGAGGTTACATACATAGAATATTAAAAAAAAAAAAGTCAAATAAACTCCTTCAGGGAAGCAGGAGCCAGTGTAGAAGACTCCGTCCATCTGTCCATTCTCAGCCCTTCCCCCACCCCACTTTCCTTAAAGCTTACCTTTGAGGATTAATGACTGTTTTACAGCAGGGCGCTTTGAATGAAAGACATTGTCATATAGCCTCTCCGTTTATTCTCCCCTTTAGTGGAACTCTATTTCTCAAAATTCAGTGGGGATAAGAATCGCTGTACATGACATGAAATGTGGATACTGTATTTTAGTGTATGGTAGGTAGGATTTTTAAGGTTCATTTAGACCATTCAAGAACTTTTACTTTGAAGACTTTAGAACCCACCTGCCTTAGTCCACTGACGTGGCTGTAACAGAATACCATTGTCTGGGTGGCTTAAATAACAATTTTATTTTGTCCTGCTTGTACGGCTTGCATGGTTCTTAGTTCCCTGATAAGGGATTGAAATTGTGCCCTTGGCAGTGAAAGTGCAGAGTCCTGACCACTGGACTACCAGGGAATTCCCACAGATATTTATTTTTCATAGTTCTGGAAGCTGGAAGCCTGAGATCAGAGCGCCAGCTTGGTTGGGTTCTTGGTGGAGGCCTGCTTCCTTGATTATACATAAAAAGAGGGAGAGAGAGGCTGAGAGAGAGCTCCATGTTTATAAGGGCATTCATCCCATCATGAGGGTCTCAACCTCATAAACTATCTAACCCTAATTACCTCCTAGAGACCCCACATCCAAGTCCCATCACACTGGGGGTTAGGCTTTCAACTTAGGAATTCAGGGAGGACACAGACATTCAGTCTATAGCACTAAGCCACTCTGACATTGGTTCATTCAGTAAACTCTCGCATGTGGCTGTGTTTTAGACCTGGTGTTACTCACCGGGCAGGAAGGAAGAGCTAAACCCAGGCACTGCCCTTCTGGCTTCCCTGGGGACTCAGATGGTAAAGAATCTGCCTGCGCTGTGGGAGACCTGGGTTCGATCCCTGGGCTGGGAAGATCCACTGGAGAAGGGAATGGCAGCCCACTCCAGTATTCTTGCCTGGAGAATCCCATGGACAGAGGAGCCTGGTGTGCTACTATTCATGGGGTTGCAGAGTCAGACACGACTGAGTGACTGTCACGACTGCCCTTATAGCAGCATCAATCTAGAGAGGAGGAAGCAATAATTTTTCCAGCACTCTGTGGTCAGAATTACCATGGAGGTGAGGTCAGGGTGTCCTGGGAACCAAGAGAATGGTTGCCTTCAACCATTGACACCTCAGTGGTTGACACCTTATGAAAGGTATCAAAGATGAACATTACTAGTTTTTTACATTCACTTAAAAAACAGGAATTAAAGAGGAGAATGGTTAGGAGGCATTTGGAGGGTGGAAACAGGAAGAAACAGCCTCCCAGGCGGCAGGGCCAACATATGCAGAGGCCCAGAGGAGTGAGAGAGAGCAGGCAGGATGGGGAGCTGGGTGGTCTGGTGTGGCCAGGCAGGATGGTGTTTGTGGAGGAGGGGACTCGGCTGGACACCGACTGGGTTTAGACCCTGAGGGCCGATTGTTCTGTCCTCATCTGCAAGTAACAGAAAACCCTGAGCAAAAACCTTATTACTCCCCATTCCAGAAAGTGGACTGGAGACGGAAACGTCCGCAGGGGGAACACACTGTGAGGTCAGGTGGCGAGTGTAGAGGTGATTTTGAGAAGCTTGCTGGGGACAGACGGACAGGATAACCAGCTTTTGCGCTGGAGGGGTAGGTGGGAACAATGGGGGCAGCTTAGGCCTCTCTGTGCCCGCTCTCTTTACCTGCCCTGTGCCCCCCCTTCCACTCCCCACCCCCATCTCCCGGTCAGTGCTGTCACTGCCTTTCTGAGGGTGTGTGTGTGTGTGTGAGTGAGTGAGTGAGTCGCTCAGTCGTATCCAACTCTGTGTCCACTAGGCTTGTAGCCCACTCGGCTCCTCTGTCCGTGGAATTCTCCAGGCAAGAGTATTGGAGTGGGTTACCATTCCCTTCTCCAAAGGATCTTCCTGACCCAGGGATTGAACCCAGGTCTCCTGTATTGCAGGTGGATTCTTTTACTGTCTGAGCACAAAAACCCAGGAGTAATCTTCCATGTGAAAACAAGTAATTTTCTCCTTCCCTTTGCATGCCTCTGTATGGAACTTATCATCAATTCATGTTTCTGACTCCAAAATACCTGTCAGTTCTGCTCACCTCTCTATGTGTCTCCCATCCAAGCCTCAGTCATCCCTGTCTTGTCCTACTGCGGAGCTGACCATCTGCTCTCTTGATTCTACTTATGCTCACCAACACTCTATCTAGTCCTAATTCTCTGCACTGTAGCCAGACTGATAAAATAAAACAAAACAAGTAGCCAACAAAAATAAACCCCGAACCCGATCCTATCACTCTGTTGCATAACTCCAGAGGCCTCCTTAAAATCCAGGTCACACTCCTGACCGTGGACTGGAAGGCCTGGTAAGATCTGGCTCTGCTGGTTTTGCAGACCTCAGGGGACTCACTCCCTCAATCGCTTCCTTCCAGCACCTTGTTTTTATGCTACTATTAGGCCAAGCTCTCTCCTGCATTAGGGCCTTCATACAGGCTGTTCCTGTAAATTAGAGGCCTTGATCAGTTATTGCACTGTTGCCTTATTTTCATTGTTTGCTGTCTTACTCTTTCTCCCACCCAAAATATATTACAAGGGTCCTGAAGGAGAGGGTATTTTCCAGCAAGTTCAATGTCCAGTCCCCAGCACCAACTACCCCGACTCACAGCAGATTGTGTGTGTGTGTGTATGTTTGTGTGTGTGGTTGTTGCGTGATGAAATGCCTCCTGATTCCATTAGCAGAACTAGGACTTCCAGGGGGAAACCCAGTTTGGGGGAAAGACGGTGGCTATAAAGGGTTAGTGGGTCATCAAGGTGCGATATGCAATGCACAATTCGACAGCATCCTCCTATTCTTCTGCATTTCATAGTTCAGCCAGGACCCTGATTCCATACTGCTTTATGCTGAAATAATTTCTAGGTTAAAAGTACTCTCATATACAGGGCCCCTTTAAACCTCCCTACAACCTTGGGAGGAAGTAGCATTGTTATTCCTTTATAGATGAAATCCTCAAACTCAGAGATTCTTATCCAAAAATCACATATAGCTGCAAGGGTTCATGTCCAGATTTAAATGTGGGTATTTAGATTCCTAGATCTTTGTATTTTATTGTTGTTCTGAATTCATAATCTATTTCTCCATCCCCAGCAGTGACAATAAGGCATGTAGATCATATTGCAGAATATTTTCATTTTGATGATGAGCAAAGTGAACTTAGCTTGATGGCCAGAGGAATCCAGTGGCCATGTATGTGCATATATGTATGTGTATTTTTTCTCCCTAAGACCTTAAAACCTTGAGAGAGACAGAAGAACTAGGAAAAGAGAAAAACAAAGAGAAGAGAAAAACAAAGAGAAAAGTAAAAGAAAGTCTTCAGAAGAAAGAAATGAACAACAACTAAGATAAGATTATAATCTAAAAGAAAGTCACAGAATGTGTTTTAGACTCTTCTTGTTCTTTGGCTAGGTTACAAGCAAAAAGATGTGGATAACAAGATAAGCTAGACATACAAAACTAAAGCAAGAGGGCTGCTAATTGACAAGAAAAGAGCCCCCATGTATATGTGTGTGGAGGTGGCCGAGGGAGGGAGAGGCAGACCAGAAGGGGATGCTCTGCAAGCAGCCTGGGTTCATTGTTACCAGCCATGTGACGTTCACTGCAGGCTGGCAGGTGTTTAGGAGAGACAGAAAAGAGGACGGTGCTGGGCCCTTGACATTAGTTACAGACGGTGGAGAAGAAGACGGGAAAGGAGAGCTAATCTGTGGTGTGGAGGTTGGGGCAGCTTCTCGGGGGTGGGGATTTAGATGCTGCGAACTTCAGATCTTAGCCTTGATGCTAATTTGCTGTCTTCTCAGCTCGGTTACTTAGGCTCCCTGTGCTTCAGTCTGCTCAACCTCAGTTTCAGGATAACACTGTGTGCTTCATAGGCTGCGGTAGGATTAAATGAGACGGTGTCAAAGGCCTTGCTTGGCGCTTGTTTTCCCTGGTTTCTCCCCTGGTGATCAAAGCTAGTGGTGGGGGCTGTGGCAACTCTGACCCACATCCGGGTGTGATTAAGAACCACGACCTTCTGTTGCTTGGGACACTATCAGATCCTCAGAAGGCAGGGAACAGAGTTGGTGAGCTACCCCCACTCCTGCCTTGATTGATAGAGAGATTGGGGTGGGTTTCATCTGGGGGCTGCTGTGTAGGTAGCACCTGGATCCATTTATATTCGCAGGTTACTCTGTGCCGTTACTTAGCAAATTTGCTTTTTCAAAATGCCTTAATGGACCGCTATAGTAAAAAGAGAAAAATCTTTTCATTCGTATGTGTGTGTCGTCCAAATGATATTTTTAGAGATTTATTTTTGTGTGTTCACGATGTTCTTGAATAATGTTTCCACAAGTACGGTCAAAGATAAAACACGCAGTGCACAAAATCTGGCCGTGCATATTTTAGCGTGCGACTGTCTTTTGACCAGCCCTGGGCTCCGTGTCCCCGAGCTCTGCACTGACCGTGCTTCCTTAGGGGTCTTGTGTGAGCTGGCTGGCTGGGGCCAAGCTGGTCCTCGTCCAGCGCCACCCCTTCCCCTTTTCCACCCGCAGCGGGGCTCTCTGTCTGGACTCGTGGAGGCCAGGCTTTTGAGTCTCAGTCATCTATCCAACAGATATCTGGTGAACACCTTCCTGTGCCGGGGACTGGGCTGGACTTTGTGGTGGCTCGCTTGGTGAAGAATCCGCCTGCAGTAGCAGGAGACCCAGGCTCGGTCCCTGGGTGGGGAAGGTCCCCTGGAGAAGGGCATGGCAACCCACTCTTGCCTGGAGAATCCCATGGACCGAGGAGCCTGGCCGGCTTCACAGAGTTGGGTACAGCTGAAGCCACTGGTCACAAGCACACATGTGGCGAACGAGATGGGCGAGGTAGCTCGACACAAAGTCCTGGGAAAATAAGAGCGTCCGAGGGCCTGTGTCAGCAAGCGTGGTCTGGGAAGGCCGCCCTGAATAGGGATCATTTCTAGACAAATCTGAATGACATGAAAAAGCCTGCTGTCTCAAGACTGAGGGGGGCTGCTTCCAGGCAGAAGCACAGTATTAAGTACAGAGGCCGTGAGGTTGGAATTAAGCTTGACTTGTTCAAAGAACTGAAAGACGGTTGGTGTGGCCAGGGTCTAGGGAGTGATGTGGAAAGTGGAAGTAGGGGAGGAGTTTAAGGCCGATGGCTCAGGGCAAGAAGTCTGGATGTCTTGGCTTGGCTTGCTAGAGACGAAATGCCATAGACGGGGCCACTTGAACGGCAGACATCTCTTCTCTCATGGTTCTGGAGGCTGGGAGGCCTGAGGTCAGGGCGCCAGCTCGGCTGGGTTCTGGTGAGGGCCCTCTTCCTGGCTTGCAGATGGCGGTCTTCTTGCTGGGTTTTCACAGAGTGGAGAGAGAAAGAGGGAAGCTCTCGGGTCTTTTCTTTAAGGACATTAATCCCATCATGGGGTGCTTCACTCTCGTGACCTCATCTAACCCAATTCTCTCTCAAAGGTCCCACCTCTAAAACCTTTACACCAAGGGGTTAGGGCTTCCACATATAAATACTGGGGGGTGCAAGCATTCTGTCTGTAACAGTGGGTTTTACTGTTAAGTGTGATGGAAGCTGGGAGGCCTGGGCAGTCACCTTGGATAGGGAGGAAGCAGAGGGCGTTGGGGCAGCGACATTTGAAAGGCTGAGGGAGAGCATAGCTCGTTAGGACTTACCTCTTCTTGTCTTATTTCTCTGTTTCTCACTGCAGATCCACTTAGCCTGCGTCTCTGGGCCATGTGGCAGAAGATGGCCTCCCCTAACTGCGGAGTTTCGTATCTCTACCCTCGAGAGACCCGCCCAGCGTAAGCTGGAGCCTCTCTGCTGTAATTCCAAATTCTGAATAGCTCCCAGCTCCAGAGGGGGAATCTGATTGGCTCAGGTGTCTGCTCTGATGCTTTGTGGTCAGGGGGGTGGGGCCGTGCGCTGTGATCTCATGGATGGGGGCCCACCCTGGGACTCTGTGGGTGGAGGGGGGCAGCTGTTCCCTAAGGTGGGACCTCATGGTAGACAGGGCACCAAGAGGCACCCAGAAGGGTCAGCTCTCGAGATCTGGAGGGAAATTCGGCGCTTGTGAATCTGCCTCTGTTCCCACTCAGCTACGCCCAGCTTTCTGGGTTCCTTGGTCGGCGTAGGACTGGGCAGGGAGATGGCTCTCCCAGCCACCACAGAGAGGGCAGCACCAAGAGTTTGGGAGGCAGGAGAGCCATCCCAGGAAGCAGAGAACTGAAGAGTTCTAGAACTGTGTGAGTCTAGGCGGAGCCTGGCTGGAGGGTGCTGGGGTCCTCGGCAGAAGAGCCTTGCTGTCAGGCTTCGGGGGTGGCCGTCAGGATGACAGCTGCCCGGGACGTGACCTGCCGGCATCTGCCCCTTTTTCACAGCCTCTCGAAGTGAGGTCCTCTGGTGACTTGCTGCTGTAAGGTCATCAGAGCCTGGAGTGGCTTCTTGGGATCCAGGTGACGAAGTCAGAGTGGAAGGAACATTCTAAGCACCTTGGAACTGATGAGGGTCTCCATGACCCTTCCTGGGCCCCACCCTGGGGTCCCTGCAGCCAGTCACGGGCTCCCTTGTCTTGTCTCCCCACTGCTAAAGTCAACTTGTCTCTCTCACAGACTTTCGTTCCGTTCTCTCCCAGTCTCTTTGTTCTTTCCAACAAGTTAATGGAAGACTTCCTGAAGTCAGGGGCGGCTGTGGGTGTTCTCTTTTCTCTGTGACTCTCACAGTCCTGGACACGGCAGAGGCTCTCGGTGAATATTTGTCCACTGAATTGAAAGTAGTTTGTGAGTCTGATCTGTTCTCACTTAACCAAGGAACAAACTGGACCTGTGGGATGGGCCCATATCTACGCAGTTAATGTCAGCATCACCAGTCATGAATCATTTGCTTATTGCCTTTGTGGCTTTTACCATACCTGCATTCTACCCATGCGTTTACTACTGTCTACTTTTCTTTAAAGTAGCTTATGTTTTTCACTTAGAAAGTTAATTTTAAACTTTAACAGGAAACTTTATTCCATAACTGTGCTTTAAAACCAGGTTTTATCTTCCTGTAAATGGAAGTTGATTGTAAAAACAGATACGCATCTCTGAAATAGAAAGCGTGTGTCCATCACCCAGTGAGTGATCTCGAGGGGTCCAGTAGCACACATGGTCACACTTTGGGGAATTCTGGTTTATATGATGGGTGAGGATGCATTCAGAAGAATGCCCGCTGGCCCTGGGCACACTTCCGGATCTGGGCTGACTTGCCATTCTGTGATCTGCGGTCACAGCAGCCAGACGCTGCCACCTGCTGTGGCTCTCCCTGAAAAGGCAGCTTTGATGACCGTGGAAAGGGCCCATGGAAGGGCTCTGGTGCCTTTCTCTCGTCTCTAGGGACCCCCTGCTCTTTGCCCCCCTGCCCTATTGCAGGTTCCTCCTGCCAGAGTAGAAGCCACTCTTTTATCCCCATCATGGGAACAGCTATGGTGGAGGAGGTGAGGTAGATGGAGGAGGCGGGGGAGGGAATGAGGAGAAGGAGGAGACAGAGGAGGACAGGAAGGAAGAAGAGGAGGAGGGTGAGGATGACGGGGAGGAGGCGAGAGAGAGAAGGAGGAGGAGGAAGAGGCCAGGCTGTGTGGCTTGGGAAGGGAACTGGGCTTATGGAACAGAGCCTGGGCAGTTGCCCTGGAGAGGAGACAATAGGATGAGAGGTTAGCCAGTGGAGGATGGGGGTGGAGAGGTATGGAGGGTTGGCCGTAATACTTTGCAGCAGGAAAATGGTTTTGGCTGAGAGCGAGAAAATAGCACAATGTGTATTTGTCTGTTGAGCCTTAAGGCCCTGGCTGGGTGGACAAGCACAAAATCAACATTTTGGTTCTTGTTGAATGGGTAACCCTTCTGTAGGGTGAAAGGTTTTATCAGTAAAAGGCAAGGTACAACTGTAAACGCAATAGGTAATTTTTTAGGGCAAAGATGGGCTCTCTCTGGGTTGGGTGTTTGGACTTGCCTTCATTACCAGTTTGGATTTTGGCAGGTTAAGAGGTCAAGTGACACAGCAGTTCATCAGTACACCTCCAGGTTCCAAATCTGTGTTCTGGCTCAGCGTAGACACAGAGGCTCCTAGAACCGACAGGGACCTTGGTGTGAAGCATCTCCTAGACCCCCTTGGCTGAGCTACTTCCAGCATACTCAGCACCTCTGGAATCTGACTGTGAGCCTGGTGGGGGACTTGCCTGGCAGGTGAAGCCCTGGTTTCTCCGGGCCCCTCCAGTATTGTCCAAGCTGTGATGCTGGCAGCTGCAGCCCCTGTCTTCTGGACCCTGGACCTCTGGCTCCTGGGCACAGATCATGGTGGTTTAGGACAAGTCTTTGCAAGGATGTTCGGGACCAGTGTGCCTGGCTAAGGACTGGAGGGGGCATTGCAAGCTTCTGGCGAGTGTTTTTCTTCTGCCTCCGGATCAGGGTACTCAGAAGACGCCCCAGGCTGTGTGCATCTGGGTGGGTAAACCAGCCACCATATGTGTATGCTTGTGGAGTTCTGCATTTATCTTCTTGCTTTATTTCAGACAAGGCTTTTAGCCTCTCCCACCTAGGTTGACTGTCTAGTTTGAATCCCAGTTCTGCCACGTCCTAACTGTGTGACCTTGGGCAGGTTCTTAACCTCTCTGTTCCTCTACTTCTCTGTAAATGGTGGTAATTATTGTACTGCATCTCTTTAGGGTTGTGATGATTCAGAGACTTGACATACATTAGCATACAGAGCTCAAGTTGTGTCTGATGGTCAGTAAGCGCCATGGAGAAGTGTGAGCTGCTGACATCATCTGGGGCTGCTGCCTCTGCCATCTCTTGTTTAAAGTAGTCTTTTATTTTTTCAAGATCCAGTTGTACCTCATTTCCCACCACCCCTTTTGTACCAGGCAGGTGTCTGAAGCAGTGTTGGTTGGTGCCCATCCACTGATGCTGTGCTAGCCTTCCATCCCTGCCTTGAGCCTCAGTATCCTGTAAACTGCGGTGTGTGAACCATCTAATTTGTCTGTCAAGGAACAAGATGCCTGCTCCTCCTGCCCTCCCTCCCCCCGTGGTCACCTGCCCCGTCTTTCCCCCAGTTTACTCTCTCGCAGCTGTCTTTATCCCTGTTACCTGCTCCCCCACTTTCAGTAACCTGTCCCCACCTCCAGCCTAGTAGGCTAAGTAGACTTCCACTGAAGTCTAGCGCATATCCACCCATCGTCTCCTGGGGATCCTCTGCTCACTGCTTCGGGGCTTAGAAGGGCTGAGGAGAATTTCAGGGAGAAACTCTCTCTGCTCCAGCCTCCCCCTTTGATCACATGGCCCGTGCCCCAGGCTGTAGATTCTTCTCTCAGGGTCCCTTGCATGGGGGAGAGGCCCTGAGGGCAGGTTACGTTTCTTCCTGGGGTCATGCCTAGCTGCTGGGTCACTGTGTTGCTTCTGCCATTTGAAAGCTTCTGCTTATACCCTGGTCTGCACGATGGCCCTCCACTCCCTCTGTGGCCTGGTTGGCATCGGGTGATGGCCCGTCTGACTTTCTGGTTCCGTCCCCTTGCTTTCTGGGCTCTTTGGAGCCACCCTCCGAGGCTCAACTCTCAGAACTGTTCTTTTCGGTCTCTCCGTGGGAGATGTCACCAGGTGACTTGGCGCTGGCCCGTTTCTCTCTGTGGTGCCCTTGAGCTCTGCGCTGTGTGTGGTTGTGTCCCCCGGGGGCTCAGTGAGCACACCCTCAAGACACTGAGACCCAGCACCCCCAGCCTGACCTCCAAGCTGGCTGCTGCTCTTGATCCCCACTGCTGCCCGTGGGGATGCGGTGTCCTTTGTGGCTCAGGCCCCAGCCCTGCGTCTGTCCCTTGCATCTGTCTGGGCCGCCTGCCTCTTGTAGCCATTCATCCTTCCCCTCAGCTCCTCTCACCAGTCTGGGATCTGGTCCTTTCCTTGGGTGGATTCATGCAGATTTCTCAGGGGTCTGTTCTTCCCGGTTTATCCTCAGGCTCCCTGCAGACTGCAGCATTGCTTGTATCATGGGAAACCTTTGGTGACTCCAGAGGCTGGGACATGCGCCCCGAACCTCTGAGCACACAGTTCAGAACCCTGAGCTGACCCCCAAGCAGCAGTTCCTGCCCCGTGATCCTGTTTTCCGCTTACTGCCTTCAGCTCTCTGACCCACCATTCTCTCCTCGGCCCAGCTGGGCTCCACAGTCCACAGCCTGCCCCTTCTTGCTTCTTTCCGGAGGCCTCCTGGGAGCTTAGTTTTATGTGTCAACTTGGCTGGGTCGTAGGCCCAGCTGGTCAATCAAATGGGAAGCTAAGTGTTGCTGCTAAGGTATTTTGTGGATGTAGTTAGCATCTACAGTCAGTTGACTGTAAGTAAAGAAGATTGCCCTGTATGATGTGGGTTGTTCCCATATAGTCCGCTGAGGTGTCCCAGAGAAGGGACTCTGCCTGCAGAATGCAGTATCAACTCCTCCTATGTTTTCAGCCTACATTCTGTCCTAAAAATTCAGACTTGTCAGCCCCCATGATCACAGGAGCCAGTTCCTTACAAAAAATTGTCCTGTGTGTGTGTGTGTGTGTGTGTGTGTGTGTGTGTGTGTGTGTTCAGTTGTGTCCGACTCTTTGCGACCCCATGGACTGTAGCCCACCTGGCTCCTCTGTCCATGGGATTTTCCAGGCCAGAATACTGGAGTGGGGTGCCTCCAGGGGATCCTCTAGGGAATCTTCGCGACCCAGGGATGGGACCCGCATCTCTTGTGTATTGCAGGTGGATTATTTACCACTGTGCCACCTGGGAAGCGTGTGTATATGTGTATGAATATACATGCACACAGATACGTATGTGAGCCTCTTTAGGGTTGTGGTGATTCAGAGACTTGACATACATTAGCATACAGAGCTCTGATGGTCAGTAAGCGCCATGGAGAAGTGTGAGCTGCTGATATCATCTGGGGCTGCTGCCTCTGCCATCTCTTGTTTAAAGTAGTCTTTTATTTTTTCAAGATCCAGTTGTACCTCTTTTTCCACCACCCCTTTTGTACCAGGCAGGTGTCTGAAGCAGTGTTGGTTGGTGCCCACCTACCTAGTCCTGGTTCTGTCTTTCTGTGAACCCTCACTGTGAATGCCTCCTGTGGCTTGGCCCAGACCTCCCTTTCTGGACCCCTTCTCTGAGTAGCCAGCCTTCAGGAGCATGCCTTCCCACCTGCTCCGAGTGCCCTGACTGGATCCCTGCTTGGTTTTGCTCACCTAGTGCCTGATAGGGTTATGCAGCTCTAAGGCTGTGAACCCACAGTTCCACTGTTGAGGAGAGGTATCCATTCTGTGTTTTTTTTTAATTGAAGTATAGTTGATTTACAGTGTTGTGTTGGTTTCAGGTAGACAGTAAAGTGACTTAGTTAATCATACATATTACCTATTGTTTTCAGATGCTTTTCCCTTATAAGTTATTACAAAATATTGAGTATAGTTCCCTGTGTTATACAGTAGAACCTCGTTGGTTATCTATTTTACTTATAGTAGAGTGTATGTGTTAATCCCTAATTCCTGATTTATCCCTTCCCCCCTCCCTTTTCCGCTTGGTAGCCATAAATTTGCTTTCTATGTCTATGGGTCGATTTCTGTTTTATATTTAAGTTCATTTGTATAATTTTTTTTAAAGATTCCACATGTAAGCAATATCATATGACGCTTGTCTTTGGCTGGCTTGCTTTGCTTAGTATGGTAATCTCTGGGTCCATTTCGTGCTTCTCTGGCCCTGCCTCAGCTCCCAGATCTGGGCACATAGTAGGGGTCACCAGGTTTTCCCTGGATACATGCATGTGGGGAATCGATGAGTTGGGGACGGGGGTGACTCTAAGCTGATTACAAGCACTCTCCTGGATTTTTGGTGGGGGTAATCAAGGGTCTCTAACCCAAGGTCATTTTTCAAAGAGTTGGTTTATTCCTTTTTTTTTTTCTTTAATATTTATTTGGCTTCTCTAGGTCTTACTTACAGCATGCAGGATCTTTAGTTGTGGCATGTGAACTCTTAGATGTGGCGTGTGGGATCTAGCTCCCTGACCAGTTATCGGACTGGGGCTCCCTGCATTGGGAGCAAGGAGTCAGCCACTGGACCACTAGGGATGTCCTAGTTTATTCTTTGTGTTTGCGACCTGAGGCTCTAAAACATACCCAGGCTGCATTTCTCCCCACCTTGTTCTCTGATTCTACGCATAGCAGTGGTTTCCAGATCATAAGATATTACACAAATTCAAATATAGCAGAGGAGACTAAGCCTTGAATCTGTTGAGTTTCCAGGTGATCATTTGGTTGGTGGATACACCTTGATTTTTGTGTTGCTTAGAACTGCATCTTGCTGGTGGTTGAACATCCTTCTTGGATTTGTCTCCTAAGTGGCCAAGCCTTGGGTATCTCTAAGGGGTTTCAAGTGGAAAACCACGGAAGTGGCTGTATGCATTCAGACAGCTGGGTAACCTGCAGGACAGGTGCCTCCTCAGGGCCGGGGGCCCAGCCTCCACCATCAAGCTCAGTCCTTCTGTGTCCCTGGTGATGTGACACCACATTCATTCAGGAAGTTCCTTGAACTTTTCAGTTTTAACAAAAGTCGCGGCCTTCCTGGACTTCTGTTTTATAGACCTAGTACAGAACCCTGCTTTACGTCTGCTGGGATGTTTTGAAATTGACAGCCCTCCTGCTTTCTCTTTTAACCAAACCCCACTCCTGTTGGTGGGCGAGCTGGAGTTAATGAGCCTGTGGACAACATGGCAAGTAACTTTTGAAATGACCCAAATTCCTTTAATTTTGTTATTTTTAAGGAAAGGTCAAATAATTGGGAAAAAAAAACTTTCGATGAGGAGTTAAACTTAGGGTTTACAAAAAAGCACACTTTGTTGATAAAATATGAACTGTTTGAAAGATTTATAAGAGTCTAAAAATCCTGCATAGCCCTTCAGAATTTGAAGCAGCAGGAAACCACTGTGATATTTTTAAAGCAAGTATTTATAAAAGTAATTGGGTACTCTTGATGTGGAATAAGGAGGAAAAAAATAACGGTAAGGAAGCTATATTGGACTTGACATAAAAGTGAGGTATGTAATTTGGGAGCAGAAGTAAGGGCAAGTGACGCGTACACACAGTACCTGCGGGCCTCTTGCCCTGCAGAGCTGGAGGCAGGACGGAATGGTGCTGGGAGAGAGGAGGGCTCTTCAGGGCCCACGAGCAGTGCTCAGGTATTGCCGCTAATGTCTGAAACCCCAGTGTAAAACTCCGAGGCCCTCTAAAACAGATTCCATGCAAATGGGACAGAAAACACATGTTTCTGAGAATTTTGGTTAAAATTAAAAATGTGGCAGAGATCGTGCCAATAATTTACTTGAGAATATCCGAACCAGATGCTGCTAGCCCGTAATTCCAAGTAATTTGCCAAAATTATGTATTTACTTTAATCCTAGAGATGAAGTTAAAATATGCATGGTTTTTGTTATTTGTGATGTAGGAAAAAAAAAATCTGATGTGACTTCAGCTAATACGGGATAGAAGACAAAGAAATGGGCAAGGTATGTCTATTAACTGCTGCTCAAACCCATAGTGGAGCAAAAATGCTGAAAAAACAGTTCCTCAAAAAGTGCAAGGCTTTGGGAAGTTAGGCAAACATTTTTGGGTAGGATGTTAATTCATGAAACAACAATCTTGCATTAAGACAGTGTTTCTACTGGTAACAGTTCTAATTCCTGAGTGACTCCCACTCACGGACATACTGTATTATGGATGCCAAACATTTGGATGAAAATGGAAAAAAAGTTCACTCATCTCTCTGATTTCTGCTCTCTGTAAAGCCAGATAATCATATACTGGAACTAGCTGGTCAGCAGACATTTTTGGGTTCCTATTTAGATATTTAGCATCTATCTGGACAGAGGCAATTTAGTTTAGTAGGTCAACATGCAGGCTCTGAAGTCAGACTGCTGCTGCTAAGTCGCCTCAGTCGTGTCTGACTCCATGCAACCCCATGGACGGCAGCCCACCAGGCTCCCCCGTCCCTGGGATTCTCCAGGCAAAAATACTGGAGTGGGTTGCCATTTACTGTTCCAATTCATGAAAGTGAAAAGTGAAAGCGAAGTCGCTCAGTCGTGTCCGACCCCTAGCGACCCCATGGACTGCAGCCCACCAGGCTCCTCCGTCCAGCTAGATGGGTTCAAATTCTACGTTGTCATATATGAGCTGTGGAGTAGTTATTTAAGTTCTCTGTGTTTAGTTTTCTCATCTCTAAAATGAGTGTAGTAACAGTATCTACCTTGGAGAGTTGTTCTGAGGGTTAAATCAGTTAGTACTTGGTATAGTATTTAGTATAACACCTGAACACAGAAAAGCCCTAAAAAAAATACTACTCATCTTCATTCTTCATGACCTGGTAGCAGGCTTCCTATTCCATCAAATTTGTTTGTGGCTCTAGACTAGTCCTTCTAAGATGCACATCTGATCTCTTGTCAGTCCTTTGGGGTCTTTCCACAGGGCCCCCCAGCCCCTAACTTGTTCCTACAGGGTGAACCCTGGCTCACTAGCATAGCATGTAAAACTTCCTGCCCAGTGGACCTTGGCACACAGGCTTCAAGAAGTGTTTGGAGGTTTCTGAAATGTGCTGCCTATTCAGATAAGGGATGAGGGATCCAGGCACCATGCCCATTTATGGATGAGTAGTGGTGTGGGCTTCAGTCTGAGATGGAACCCCATTTCTGACTGGGTGCTGTTTGGGGTCTGTCTTATTGTGCGTAGTTTGAGGGGCACTGGGAACCAGGCAGCACCCTCTGCTTCCAGATTCCTGCTTGGGTTTGGGTCTATGCATGTGAGATGGTGCCACCAATGAGTCAGGTCCGAGGAGATCAGGGTTCCTGTCCTGCCTTTGCCCCTCATTTGTGGGTGGACCTGATTGGTTTTCTGTCCTCTCTAAAGTGAGGTTGGGCCCTATTGGTCTCTGTGGAAATGGATGAGGCCTGTCGGGGTGGGGGCGTGGCTTCCCTCCAAAGGGTAGAGAGACGCAATCAGAGGGAGGAGGAGGGGCCTCCCTACTTTTCACTCTGCCTGGCGAGCTGCCTGGCTCTCGGCACCTGCTCACGTTCGGGAAATGTGCCGCCCAGGCCTGGTCCACAGGAGACCGCAGCCCGGTATTCATGGATTGAAGAAATGATTTCTGTGGTTGGTGACACCTTGGACAGTCCTTCACTCATGAGCAGTACTCTCTTCCCTTCGGGTCTGATAATCAGCTTCTCCACCCGGGAGCCCTCTGCATTAGCCGGCATGATCCTGCAGTTCACCTCGGGGAATTGACCTCTGTCTTCTGGATGCTTCAAAAAATAACCTACGTGCTCACCAGGCTCCACTCCTGCAGTTTGCCTCCTGTTTCTTGCCCCTTTGCTTTGGAAATGATCCGGGAGCTCTCCGGCTTTACGGAAGGGACATGGATCTCCCTGGAGGACTGCAACTTCTCTACAGCTGCCCCACCCCCAAATCTGTAGAGAGCCTGCTCTCAGGGCACCTCCCTTATTGACCTGTTTTCTTCCAGATTCTCCTCCTCACATTCATGTGAGAGTATCCTGCAGGCTGCCCCCCGGGGAGGGCTCTGCTTATTGTCTTGAGTTGAGAAGCAGTTGCAAAACTGCTGGCTTCTAGTACTTGCAGTATGCTCTGAGGGTATTGATGATGTTAGCCTTAGGCAAGGAAGATCCCTGCCGGCTAAGAAGTTTCCATCAAGTCTCACCTTTTTGCTATTTTCCTAGTTTCAAGAAAGGTTCAAAAAGTAAGACACCTCCTCCCCCACCACCCCCACTGCCTTGGGGGCAAGAACCGTACCAGCTATCAGACACACTTGAGACTGTGGTCATTGTCCCAGCCAGAAGAGCCCAGCCCAAGAATGTGTGGGTTAACGCGTGCGCCCCGCCAGGAGGGGGGTTTGGGGCCGTGACCGGTGCTCGGGCGGCGGGCCACACGGCGCTGCCTGCGCTGTACAGTGCTGGTCATTGACACCCTGTGCATCTGCAGGGAGAGCGGACTAAGCAGCCCTTTTTCTTCTTTAAATCCGAGGAATGTGTGAAAGGCAGGCGTGTCCAGCCAGAAAGGAGTGGCCACGGACTGTGCCTCTGGCACTCCCACCCCCGCCCCCTCGCCCGCCCCCCCCCGCGCCCCCCCCACCCCCCCACCCCCCCGCGCCCCCCCCCACCCCCCCACCACCCCCACCGCTCTCCCGGCCCTTCCCCAGCCACAGCCTTGCTTGCTGTGTTTGTCAACAGCTCCGACTGAGGTGCTCTGTCTTGGGGCTCTGTGGGTGCAGGGCAGACAGTGGAGGAGGCATCTGCTGCTGCTTCAAGCAAGGGGTGGAGGGTCGGCTTCCCCAGGAGGCTGTTCATTTCTGTTGAGGAATTCTGCTGGCAGTTAGGCCAGGTTGCCGCTGGGCAAACACAAGTGTGTTGGTGATGGTCTGGTGCTCATATGCACACGCATGCACACATCCTCGGCCCTGCGGACACACGCGTGCTCCCATGCATCCACACGCACACACTTACAGGCCCTTGTGCCCCCTCCCCCCATGCATGCCCCCGCCATTCATGCAGGAGCATGAGCACACACTCACACACACATGTGGACACACACTCACTTCACAGATCCTTTATTAAGCAGGAGCACATAAACATCAAACACCACCCTATTTATAGAAGCAGTAAACCTAGCAGAAACTAGTACCATCCATGCCAACCCCAAATCTCATACTTTTCTCTCTACTCTTTTTAACTGGTAATGCTTCATCTGTTTCCTTCCCTCTTTCTCATTCCGCTTTAGAGAAGAGAGGCTGCTGCTCCTGCCCACACTTTGGCTTTGAAAGATGCCCTTGAGCCTTATTTTCGGCTTTGACCAGGATGAAAGTGTTCACTCTGCCTTTTCTGGGTGTGGTGGTGTTTCGTGGCCTCTGGGATCAGGCTGCCTGGGTCTGTAGGGCGACTCTGACACTTTCTGGCTGTGTAAACTGGGACAAGTCACCCTTTGTGCCTCAGTTTCCTTTTCTGGAAGATGGGGATAGTCACAGCACCATTTTTTGGGGGTGTTTTGAGAATTAAACGCTGAGCCCAGTGTCTGGCACAGAGATACATCCGATAAATAGTAGTGATGATTTGTTTCCTCCTGCCCCTGACTAGTCTTCAGAGAGGCTCTTGGCTGTCTTGGGCTCTGATCCTCAACTACCTAACTGTTTGTGCTTTGCGGGAACAAACGGTCCTTCTTTCCCACCTGAGCTGGAAGAGAAAGAGCCAGCATGGTTAGACACATTTTTCATGATTCCCGTCTTTAATCCATAGGCTTCTGGTACCTGACTGTCCCTGTTTTCGCCCTTTTGAGCTACAGTCGGGATTATTCCTAATTTGCATCACACGGTTCCTTAGCAACCATCACTAATATAGGATCAGGTACAAAAATACTTTTGGTTAGAATTTCAAACATCTTAGTTTATTGTAGACCATCGCTTTAAAAAATATTTACTTTGATTCTTTTCCTACATTATTTTAAAAGTAATGTGAATTCATTGTAAACTATTTAGAATGCCCAGATAATCAGAACAAAAATCACCCTTCTGTCAGCATCCTTCCAGTTTTAAACATGTATATATTTGTACCAAACAGGAATTGTTGGACACATTCTTTTTGCAAACAGCCCCCACCTCCACTGCACACTGTCCATCTGTCCATAATGTTTTTAAATGATTTTTTAAATTAAAAAAATTTTATTGAAGTATAGTGGATTCACAACATTGTGTTAATTTCTGCCGTATAGCAGAGTGATTCAGTTATGCATACATAGACCTTTTTTTTTTTCAAAAAATATTCTTTCCCTTTATGGTTTATCATAAGATACCAAATATAGTTCCCTGTGTTATACTGTAGGAACTTGTTATTCATTCTATCTATGATAGTTTTCATCTGCTAACCCCAAACTCCCACTGCATCCCTCCCCCACTTCAATATGATTTTTTTTTTTTAAAAGATAGTATTTTAAATCAGATGAAATGTGGCTTCTCTAAGAGAAGCGACATTCCTGCGTGTGCGCTCAGTGGAGAGCGGGTGGCTGTGTGGTGGCCGTGAGCTGGATTGGCTGCATCCAGGGGCGGCCCCGCTGTGCACTCTTGTGGGAAGGGCAATGAGGATGCAGTTAGAATGTGGGTAGGGAAAGCACCTCCCCATCCTGACTTTGTTCTTGCAACCATAGATGGCTTTCAGCCCTGGTGTGAGTAGATGGATGGACAGCCAGCCTGCTGCCATTGGCATTTACTGACACCAGGGCAGTTACAGGGAAATATGGACTCCTTGGGACCTGGCCATGGAGCAGAGGGATGTAGGGCTCGCCTCCCAGGGAAGCAGGCAGTGGTTCACAGAGATGCGGGAGCCAAATTGTCTGCATTCAAGTCCCATTACTGCTGCTTGCATGTTGGGCAAATCTTTCTGTGTGCCTCAGTGTCCTCAGCTGTGAAATGAAGATCATTAATGCAGTTATATGGACTAAGCTAATATGCACAGACAAAACACTTGGTGTCTGATCTATAAGTACAGAGTGAACATTGCTCCCAGGTATTACTGTTGTAGGGTAGTGATTCTTAACCTTGGTTGCACAAACATCCCGGGCAGCTTAAAACATCACTGGTTGCTCTGTCCCACCCAGATCAATGGAATGTGAACCTTTGTCAACATAGTGGGCCTCAGGCAGAGAGCTTTTTTTTTTTTCCCCTCCCTCGAGTGATTCTAATCTGCAGCCAAGGCTGAGAACCCTGTAGTGGAGGAGGAGCTGGTGCCTCCAGTCTTTGATTGACAACAGCACATCGCTGTTAATGAGGGCAGGTGACAGTACTTGGGACCTGTCTGTGGCTCGGGTAGTTAGATAAGGAGGCTGTTAGACGGGGGTGGGCCTAGTGACCTTGGCACCCTGTGTAAGCAAACCCAAGCCTAGACCAGAGTCAGTGCACGCAAATGTAAGAAAACAAAACTCAAGAATGACTAATTATAAACAGCTAACTAGATTTACTCGAATCTGAGAAAAGGAAACTCAAGAACAACTGTCCTGTCGGCCAAATAGATTTGTCCAATTAAGGTAACTGTTTAAGCTACAGACAATTAAATGATTGCTTTGCTTTGCTTTGCTTTTGTCTCTTCACCATAAAAGCCTCCACCCTCGCCACTGCTTTCCTTGTTCTATAAAGCCTTCAAAATTTCACATGTCTGAGTTTACCTTTTCTCACTTTGCAGCTCTAAGCAGCCCTGTGCGGTGGTGCTCAAGCCTACCCTCAAGGAACTCGGGAGCAGAGATTCTTGGGTTTGATTTGAACTTGGAGATTCCTGGAGATTCTTATTCAGAGGGTCTGCAGTTCCATCATCCACTATGGGTTTCCCTGGGTACAATCAAGGCGTCAGCATGTCTGTGTTCTCTGTGTGTGCTAGTCGCTCACTCGTGTCCGACTCTTTGTGACCCCATGGACTGTAGCCCACCAGGCTCCTCTGTCCATGGGATTCTCCAGGCAGAATACTGGAGTGTATTGCCATTCCCTTCTCCAGAGGATCTTCCTGACTCAGGGATTGAACCCACGTCTCCAGTGCCTCCTGCATTAGCAGGCAGATTCTTTACCACTGAGCCACCTGTTCCCTATGGAGGCTTTAAAGGTGAATGAGTTGCTTTGCCTCTTGCAGCTTAGAGAGGCTACCTTTTTCCACCGTTAGAGCCAGCAGGGGCAATTTGGGTCCTTCCTTTGAGAGCATCACTCTGACCTGGTCTTCTTACTCACTCTTCCACTCTAAGGATTCTGGGGACTCTGTTAGGCCCTCCTGGAAATCCAGAATGATCACCTTATTTTAAGGTCAGCTAATTATCAGCCTTCATTCCCATTTGCCATGGAAAGTAACATTTTCATAGGTTCTGGGGGTTAGGATGTGGACATCTTTGGGGCCATTCTGCTGCCCACCACTTCTATTGTCTTGAACAATGTTTTTTAGATCGTTTGCTATTGTAAATCTCAGGTGGAGGTTCATCTCATCACCCTCTCCAGGTGTAAATTCCTCAAAGACTGAAATTGTGTCTTGCTTCTCCGTGAATTGCCTATAACTTGAATTTTAAACCCGAGTTTCTGTTATCCCTGGGGGTATGGAAGAGCTTTCCATGGGGATGTGAGCAAAGGTAGATCCAAATGAATCCACTCCAGCATCCTTTGCTCAGACACATCTGCCTGAGAGCACACCTGCTGTGACGGCCAGTTCTCCTTTGTCCTCTTCTTTCCAGATGCTTTTCTCTCACTTTTTCAGAGGAAGTGGTAGCTCTTCCCCACCCTAAAGTGCCAAACAGAGACATTAAAAATGCCCATGTCTGTGAAACCCTAGTATTTATTTATTTGGCTGCGCCAGATCTTAGTTGTGGCATGTGAACTCTTAGTTGCAGGATGGATCTAGTGGGATCTAGTTCCCTGACTAGGGATCGAACTCAGGCCCCCTGCATTGGGAGCTCTGAGTCTTAGCCCCTGAACCACCAGGGAAGTCCCTCTGGAACCCTCATTGATTAAGACTTGTATTTTCAACAAATTGTATTATGTATATTTAACATGTATACACCAATATTTTTAATATATCTACAATGCCTTGATCAAATGTATAGACTCCAAAGGAAAAAATTTTAACATTCGGAGCCTAACATGCAGAAATCAAAAAGTAAGTTACAATTTCAGTTAATTATGTTTTTCTTGCATAAAATTTTGATAGGATGATTAATAAAAGACTTTATAGCATAAAAATTACAAGTACAATAAAATTATGCTAAGAAAAGTAAATATAATTTCAAGGAGGAAGAAGGAAAAATGTAAACCTTTTTGACTCATAAAGAAGAGTTTGTTTATGTAGTTTTTAAAATAGCTGATGGTGGGTATCAAATTGCTATGGCATTTGGATTCCTTTGGAAACTTTAAAAGAGTGATGTAACAGTTTTATATTTTATAAAATGTCAATATTTACAATACAGTGGGAAGTGCATGGTTTATACTATTTAAATTTACGATGAAAATGTGCAGGGGCTTATATACAGCATCAGAATTCTTTTAGGAGTAGTATGGGCTTGAAAGTTTGAAGACCATCTACCCTATGGCACTTTACACATGATGGGTGCTTAAAAATGTTTATATTTGAAGAAGGATTTAAGTGGAGTTTGTAAAACATTAGAAGAAAGAAAAGTGAAAGTGATGTTGCTCAGTCGTGTCTGACTCTTTGCAACTCCATGGACTGTAGCCTACCAGGTTCCACCGTCCATGGGATTTTCCAGGCATTAGAAAGAGTACAGTTAAAGTGGTCATACGAGTTCAAAATGAGAACATTTCATGAATAAGATCCTCTGATGGGTGGCTGGGATGTGCACCCTTTGACAGCTAGTGAGCATCTTTGGAATCTCGGTTTCATTTTTCCAGTAGCAACTACTTCTTTCCTTGCCTGCCCCCAGTTGCTCTACAGTTCCATTCAGTTCTGACACTCAGTACCTGGAGCTGGCACAGAGCCCACGGGTCAGGATCTGAGTCTCGTAAGACTGCTTCCCCCCTCCAGATGACAGTTGCAAATAGGGTCCCCAAGCTACCTACACTTCTGTCTGGCCAGCTACAGAATGGTGATTCCTATGACCCCTAACCCCACTCAGGTTCCATAATTTGCTAGAATGACTCAAAACTCCAGAAAGTGCTATGCTTAGCAGTAATAGTTTTATTATGAAGGATACATCTCAGGAACAGCCAAACAGAAGAGATGCGTAGGATGAAGTTGAGGGGAGAGGGAACTTCCGTGCCTTCTCTGAGGTGCCAGCTTCCTATCACATCCGTGAGCTCACCAACCTGAAAACTCCCCCAGCTTCGTCGTTTCATCATACAGGCACAGTTGATTAAATCACTGGCCACTGTTGACTAGGCTCAGTCTCTAGCCTTTCTCCTCTCTCCAGAGATCAAGGCCGTGCAGAGAGCGGTGGGGTGGGGCTGAAATTTCCAACCTGTGGTCCACTCCTGCGGTTGGTTTCTCTGGCATTCTGCTGCCATCCTGAAACTATCCAGTGGGTCTGCCAAAGTTCATGTCATTAGCATAATTTCTGGTGCCGTCAAAAGAAGTCATTACGATTAACAAGACATTCTCATCACTCAGAAAACTCCAAGGTTTTAGGAGCTCTGTGCCAGTCACCCAGGACAAAGACTGACTACTGTGTGCGTGTGTGTGTAAAATACATGTCATATATCTTCATTTATTTATTATACCACATTGACATTCTCAGAAATCAGGAATCTTCTTTCTCAGTCTGGGAAGATCGGGGGTTGGCTTAAGGGGGCAGAAGCAAGTGTAACTTTATGGCCTTTGCCAAGTCTCAGAGGACTAGCACTTGGCAAGGCTCTTGTTAGAGACTTTAATTGCTCACTTAGCTAACCACCCAGCCACCCTAGCAACTTCACAGTGTGCTAGATCCGAGGCTAGGAGCCTAGGAGCCAGGAGGTGGAGGGTGGAGGGGAGGCAGGAGATACAAAGTTGACTTAAGCACAGTTTCTGGCCTGGAGGAGCCTGCAGTCCATGGTGAACTGCCCGTCTTTCTCTGCTGTCCTCTGCTATCCTCTAGGGTCGTGTCTCACTGGTAGAAGATGCTGCTGGTAGAAGGGGATTGGGCCGTCCACACCGCCTGCCATTGGGAGCCTGCCAGGGTCCCCAGTGTGGCAGCTGCTTCGCTCCCTGCCCCATTGCCTTGCACATCCCCCTGGGTGACCCCTGCAACCTCCCTCACCTATGCTCCAGTCTGCCTTAGTCTGTTCATTCCTCCTTAGCAGGTTTGAGTCCATTTTTAGGGGTGGTGAGCGGATGGAAAAATGTCACTAATCACTTATGACAGATGTCGCCACAGCTTAATTAAGACCAGACAGTTTCAGCTCAGGAACTTCATAGATGATGTGGGAAGAATGTTTGATCACAGAGCAAGGATTCAGGGTCTCCGGCAAACTCCTGTTATCAGTCTGTCTCACCTTTCTGCAAAGAGATTAACTCTACAATGTAGGAGATACAAAATGTGTGAACTGTAGTTTCCATCCTCATGGAGGTTTTAATTAAAAATTAAAAGTTTGTGTGTGAAAAGAAAGAAGGCATAAAACTGTATTTAGTGCCAACACCTCCTCAGAGAGAGAGAAACTGGATTTTGGAGTCTGTCCCTGGCTGCTTGGGTTCTGCCTCCTCTCTCCGCTAAGGGAGGCTGTGTGTCTGTTTGCTGGATCAGTGGTGAAGGAGTCAAGAACCTTAGGCTAGGTTTTGGGGAGAGATTTTGATGGGGAATTAGTCAAGACTGGGCAAGAGGAAGCTGTGGGTTAGAAGAGATAAGAGATATGAAGGAGAGCAGTGGGGAAAGAGGGTTTGATTAAGTGTTGCTATAGATTATGAATTAGATCCCCTTTGATGTTCTAGAAGAGGTGCCAGCAAAGATTGGAATTCTCACTATTTTTGATCTCTAAACTGTGCTTCCTAAAATGGAATATCAGACAGACACTGGACCACATGACACTCTGGTTTGTATTTGGTTTATATGCATTTTTTAATTAAAGGAATTAATGCATCTAATGGTGTAAATGATAAAATAGGATGCATTTGTTATTACCAAGACGCCAGTAAAAGTAGTAACTCCCAGTTTAAACTGAGGCTAGCTGTGCTTTTGCAAATACCTTCAGGATGAAATGTAAATTTAATCATGCTAGTCTTATGCTTAAGACTCTTCAAGGGATCCCCCTTACACTTCAAGTGAAATCCCATCTCCTTACTATAACTTCAAGCTAGGCCTCTGCCCATCCCTCTCAAGATACCTCAGGCCATTTTCCTCACTCTTCTCTGGCCCTGCTAGCCTTCTTTCAGTTTCTAGAGGATTGTAAGCTCAGCAGCTCTGGGGGCCTTTGCATAGCTTGGGCGCTCAGTCAGCAATGCTTTTCTCCTTGTCCCTATGCACGGTATGGGGATACCATACTCTCCTCTATTGTGCGTGATATGTTCCTCTTCATCCTTCAAGTCTTGATTAAATCTCACCTCCTCAGAGAACCTTCTGTGACTCCCCCCACCTTCTGATCTAAAATAAGTCATGCCATTGTTGTTTCCTATAGTTGAATGGTGACTCCCAAGTTCTGGGTTGCACAACCCCTTAGAACCTGTGAACTGTGACCTTATTTTGAAAAATGGTCTTTGCAGATATATGCCATTAAATGAAGGATCTCAAAATGAGATCATCCTGGACTATCTGAGTGGGCTCTGAATCCAACAACAAATGTCCTTTAAGAGATACACAGAAAAGACCTACGTGGGGAGAAGAGGAGATGGCCACATGAAGATGGAGGGAGAGATTGGAATGATGCAGCCGTAAGCCAGTGAGCACCGGGCCACCAGGAGATGAAATAGGCAAGGAGTGATGCCCTCCTAGAGCTTTTGGAGGGAGCGTGGCCCTGTCCACACCTTGATTTTGGCTTGTAGCCTCCAGAACTGTGGGAGAACACATTTTTGTTGCGTTCAGTCGCCCAGTGTGCGGTGCTTTGTTACCGCAGCCACAGGGAGCTCATACACGCGGCGTTCTGTTCTTCTCCATTACATTGCTTACGACAAGTTGCTTTCATGTCGTGAACTTGGTGATCTATTTATTACATACTTCCAACTCCTCCTCAACATCGCTTGTCGCTGTCACATTTGGATCTTTTCCATTTCCTGCTCTATCTGCAGTGCCTGGCGTAGTAGCTGACACACAGCAGATGCTGAATAGATATTTCTTGAATGAATGAAAAGAAATAACATGACTCCCTTTTTAGAACTGCTAAAGAAGGTACCACCTTCTCGAGAGCATTGGACTTGTTGAGGTTGGAAAGCGTGCTTCTCAAGTGCTTGCATCACCTGAAGATGTCAGATGATAAAGAGCTACTGCCCTTTGTAAGGGTTGTAACCATTTCCTCTCAAGTTGAGCCCATGCTTATAATTCTCTTTGCTGATCCTTTCTTTATGGAAAGGGAAGACACTTAGCTTTCTTGTGGTCTTTGAACGACCCCAGACACCGATGGGGCCAGAGGCAGCCTCACTCGGAGCCTGATGCAGAAGTCTTGGGCACATCAGGTTTCAGCGGCCGTCAGTGCCAAAGAAAACACATTCTTTAAAGAGAAGGGTAATTGCTGAAGGCTTTGTCTAATGTTAAGGCAGAGGGGATGGACCATTTGAACTGGTTTAGTATTCATGATAATATATGGTTTAGGACTCAATAAAAGGGTATAATTCTATTCAGGGATTCCACTGAGCTCATAAACCACGGGAGTGTGGCTCGTCAGCAGAATGTAGAGATTGGGTTACCACGGAGCTTGTCAACAGGGACCACTCAGGGCTGTTGATCACTCTTGAGAAAGAATTATCATGGGGCTCCTCTGGACTGCATGCCTAGAAAGATTTGTGCCCAGATAATTCCATTAAATTGTGTGTCTGTGGTCCCAAAGTATACCAAGGATCACAGTGGAACAAACAGTTTCACTGCATGGTAAATAATGAAATTTATGTACAAAAAAGTTTGTCCCAAAAGATGCCATAAATAAGCAAGTGGGTGTTCTCTAGAACTCTGGATGAGACAGTCTTTACCTTTGCTTGAGAGTTATGACTGTAAAAGTGAGAGTGGCATAGTGTGGGACAATAGGGAATAGTGGGGACTGTGGTCAGTTAGAAAGTGAATGTCTTGCTTAGACCCGGGGTTTGCCAAACAAAACATGTCTGCAGGACAGTGTGAGATCTTGGTTTACGTACTTATCTTTCCACTAGACTAGGGGTTCACAAACTATAGCCCTTGGGTGAAATATGGCCCACTACTTCTATCAATAAAGTTTTATTGGAGCACAGTCCATTTGTTTACATACTATCTGTGGTTGCTTTTGAGCTTCACTGGAAAAGCTTCACTGGAAAAGCATGAGAACAAATGACCTTCAGAGACTGAAATATTTATCATCTGACCTTTTACAGAAAAAGTTTGCCAACTCTTGCGCTAGGCTGTGAGCTTCTAGAGGGCAGCTTGGCACATATACTAAACTCAGTAATGTAAACTTGTTTACTTTGAGGAGGAGATTTTATATTATCTATGGCAGGTGCTGTGTGCTGTTTTCCCAGCAGCAGTTTCCCTCTTCTTCCTTGCTAATGGGGTAGCCTTGGGCTTTAAGAGTAGGGTATCGGCTTCTCCCCAGTCCCAGAGGGTGAATTTTGGTTAGTTCAAGACAATTATGGTTATTCCACTCCTCCTACTAATTCTGTACATAGGCAAAGGTTTGTGATGGGATTATGGCCACTGAGACGCAGGAAATGTAGATTTCTCCAATGACTGAACTCTACTGGGGGTTCCTAAGAAGGGAAGTCCTAAGGGATGGTTTCACATCCTTCAAAAAGGACCCATGGAGGAATTCCCTGGTGGTCCAGTGGTTAGGACGCTGCGTGTTCACTGTTGAGGGCATGGGTTTGATCCCTGGTTGAGAAATTAAGATCCTGAAAGCCAAGTCAAAACCACCCCCCCAAAAAAAACCCAACAACAACAATAAAACCAGAGCAAAAGGGCCGTAAGGAGCGCTGTTTTCCCTTTTCCTTTGGACATTGTTGAGGGAGGCTGTGGCACTTGGATCAAGTGGAGCGTTTTGGGACAAGCCCAAGGGCAAAAGCCAAAGCTGAGGATTGCAGAGTGAAACATATAGAGCCTAGGTTCTCAGTGGCTGGAAGCCGGATTAACCAACCCAGGGTCTATCTTACTCTTTTTGGTGGTTAAATGTCCTTATTGCTTATTCACTTTTAATTGAATTAAGAAGCTTGCACCCGAAAAATGTTATATTGTTGTATCTGCCTATTATTTATTTTGGAGCTATAATATTTATGCTTGTTTACTAGGAAGGCCTCCTATAGATTTTATAAAAATGTTCTTCTAATATTATTTTTCATTTAGAACTTTATTAAGAATTAATTTTTTTATGTGGTATGAAGCAAGGGTCTAACTTTGTTTTTCTTCCAGATGGAGAAATCATTTTTTGAGTGTATGATGGTGAATGAAATCCAGTGTGCTCATAGAATTTTCATAAAGATAATATGATACTTTCTGCATTGAAAACTAATACGACAAGATTGTTTTCTTAAAAATGTCTTAGGAAAGGGCTAACTTAATTGATGATTTTTAAGTGTGATATTAATGTAACCAGAATGTTCTCTGATTTCCAAGAAGGAACTTAAAATAGCATGCAGATCTTTGCCAGAAGTTATGAATTTCAGACAGACCATATCATGTCAGAGAAACACCCATTCTGTTAAGTTTATCCAATCTGGCCCATCCCAAGGAAAGATACTGGGCTTTTTCCTAGTGCTGATTTAGAAAGTTGAAGAAAAAAGTCAGAGTGAAAATTTATCAGTATCTTGCATTGATGTAAAGGAAAGTGATTTTGAACTGCAGAAAGTCCTTGAAGCTAATTATACTGGGAAACAACCTTTCAGGTAAATCTGCTTAAAATAGGGGTTAATATTTCTCATTGAATCTAAAACAAACAAACAAAGCCCTTTGATATATGCTTTGTTAATTAAAAAATACCTTCAATAAACTGAACTGATAACTTAATAGGAGAAGATATTTGCAATACATACAACCAGAGATTAGTATCAACATTATAAAAGGAACACATACAGGTCAATAAGAAAAGAAAATAGAAACATGGCAAAGACATGAACATATGTTTCTCAGAAGAGGGAACAAAAAGTCAGTAAATTTATGAATTCTTGTTTGTATTATTTGTGTTAGGGTCAAAACCTCAATGAAATTCCTCTTCACACCCATTTAATTAGGAAAAATGAACCATATACTTAACCATATTTAGTTTTTAATTGCAATTGTGCACTAATTGGTGGAATGTACAAAGTACAAGTCAGATGTTTATCTTTTTGGTGTAATTAAAAAAAATTCAGCTCATAAGATGCATTACTGGATACCCAGAATCTTATTGTAAAAAGGATCAATGTTGACAAAAAAAATTGAGGACATCAAATTTTCTGTTTAAATCATTCGTTTTGAAATGCTTACTTTTGCATCATCCCTGCAGACATTTCCTTTTCAGTTATAAGCTGTTTGACTTTGGCCATATCCTCCTTTGCCAATAGTCTTACATTTGGCTTGAGCAGCTCTCCATCATCACTCATGTGTAATTCATGACTTCTTGCGTCTTTGGGATGACTTAGGGTCACTGTGAAATCTGTTTGCACTGAAATGGTGGTGCTTTGTAGTGCCGTTGTAGTTCCCTTGGATGTTGACAAAAGATTTCATTTAGAACTGAGATTGGAGTGATGGGAGCATGTTTGCAGCTGGAGTGGCTTCCAGCTTCTTTTGTCTCTCTAGCAATCATTTCCACCTTTTGGACATAGCATTCTAACTTTCTTGCAGAGACTTACCCCCTCCCATCTCTTAGTCCATGTGATTTGACTCTGTCTCCAGAGGTGGGCATGATCCCAGGACTGGCCACTCAGGACACTTGCATTTCCGTGGCCACAAAAGTTGGTTCAGAGGTGAGCATGTGACTGAAATGAGGCCAGTGAAATTTCATTCTATGACTTTTGATGGAGCCCTTGGAAAAGAGGGTGTCCCTTTCTCCCAGAGTTGCTGAGCTGCTGAAAGGTAAGCCTGGACATGCTGTGGTCATCCTTGCTGCCACTTGGGAGAAGCAGAGCTGAGATCAGAGCCAGCAAAAAGGCAACAATATGCTGTCATGGAGGCAGAGAGTCTCTTCTTGACATTTTTTGAGAACCTGGAAAGGTTTTTATTTTCTAGTGTTCTTATAAATTCTGTAAATTGGGTTTCTTTCACTTGCCCTCAAATAAGGCTGGTGGACAAATATGATATCAGAATTGGGATTGGATTCTTAGTCTGAGTTCATTGTATTCTCTACTTGGGTGCTTTTGCCACAGTCACTTATTCAGTTTACCTTGCCTCTGGATTTGTGGTCTAGTGAGAGGTAATGTTATCACATGTGGAAGAAATTGCCCTCTATGTTGATGGAATCTTGTTCACATCAGCCAAGCTAGATATCTAGGAAAACATTTGTTCCATAGAAGGGTGGACCAAACTTCACTCCCCATCAGTAACCTTGTATAATACCTTCAAAAAGAAACTTCACAGCAGAAGGTGATTGGGAACTAGAAATGATATGGAAAAGTGTAGGTATTTGTAGAGTGTGAGGAGGAACTGCTCCATGGATCCCACATCAGCTCATATGCGGCTCAGTAAGAAGCAAAGAAATACACTTGGCCTTTCTTTCTCTTCTTCCTGTTTTACCAAATTCCGTGCCACTGAACATGACCAGAAATGACAGAAGAACACTAACATATTAGTCTTAGGTTTGGGGGAGAAAATAAGCAATTTGACAAAACATTTGTCTAGTTCTTCCATCCTCCAGAGTGCTGAGGGGTAAAGTAGATGAAACTCAGGTATATGTATCAGGCGGGTTAGGCTAGGCTTTGCTGCAGTAACAAACAATTTTTATTTTTATTTTATTTTATTTTATTTTTTTATATAATACTGTATTATATTTTTATTGGAGTATTGTTGATTTACAGTGTTGTGTTAGCTTCAAGTATACAGCAAAGTGAAACATACATCCACTCTTTTTTAGATTCTTTTCCCATATAGGTCATTACAGAGTACTGAGTAGGGTTCCCTGTGCAATATAGTAGGTCATTGTTAGTTATCTATTTTATATACAATAGTATGTATATGTCAATTCCAGTCTCCCAATTTATTCCTCCCTCAATTTACCCCCTGTAACCATAAGTTTATTTTATATATCTGTAATTCTGTTCTATAGATAAGTTCCTTTATATCCTGTTTTTAGATCTCACATATAAGTGATATCATATAATAGTTGTCTGTCTTTGTCTTACTTCACTCAGTATGACAATCCCTAGGTCCATCCATGGTGCTGCAGATAGCATTATTTCATTAATTTTTATGACTGAATAATACTGCCATATGACCCAGCAATCCCACTTCTGGGCATACACACTGAGGAAACCAGATCTGAAAGAGACACGTGCACCCCAATGTTCATCGCAGCACTGTTTATAATAGCCAGGACATGGAAGCAACCTAGATGCCCATCAGCAGATGAATGGATAAGGAAGCTGTGGTACATATACACCATGGAATATTACTCAGCCATTAAAAAGAATTCATTTGAACCAGTCCTAATGAGATGGATGAAGCTGGAGCCCATTATACAGAGTGAAGTAAGCCAGAAAGATAAAGAACATTACAGCATACTAACACATATATATGGAATTTAGAAAGGTGATAACGATAACCCTATATGCAAAACAGAAAAAGAGACACAGAAATACAGAACAGACTTTTGAACTTGTGGGAGAATGTGAGGGTGGGATATTTCAAAAGAACAGCATGTATACTATCTATGGTGAAACAGATCACCAGCCCAGGTGGGATGCATGAGACAAGTGCTCGGGCCTGGTGCACTGGGAAGACCCAGAGGAATCGGGTGGAGAGGGAGGTGGGAGGGGGGATCGGGATTGGGAATACATGTAAATCCATGGCTGATTCATATCAATGTATGACAAAACCCACTGGAAAAAAAAAATAATAATAAAAAAAAAAAAAGAAAAAAAAAAAAAAGAAAGAAGATGAATAAGCTCTGGAGAAGGCACAGCATGGTGACTACAATTAATAATATTGTATTATGATCTATACAATGGAATATTATTCAGTCATAACAAACAATTTTTAAATCCCAGTGGCTTTTAACAACATAAGTTGATTTTTTGTTCATGGTACATGTTCATTGTTGGGTTGGCAAGGGCTCCTAGACAGATAGAACAGCCACCGTCTTCATTATGGTCAGTCACCATCCCAGATGGGAAATAGAAATTAAATGACTCATCGCTTTCACTCACAACTCATGGGCCAACCACAGGGGACCAGATTGTACAGTCTTACCATGTGTTGGAGGGGTCACACGGGAAGCAGCACTGTTGATGTCCACGGTAGCTAAGTTCCAGACTTGTGTTTGATGGATGGGGGAATAACATGTAGAGGGAGAATAAAAAGGACACCAATCTCAGGGAGGTGGAAAGGAAGATGGGGTGAGATGATGCTGGGGTGGGATGAACGAGCCTAAACGTCCCATGAGTATATGATTCAGTCTTCTGAAACTTGAGTTGCCATTTGTTGCTTAAAAATACAGAATTTCAGATCTCACCCCAGACTGGACAGAGTTAGAATTTGCATTTTAACAAGATCCCCAGCTGATTTGTATGCGTTAAAGTCTTCCCTGATGGCTCAGTTGGTAAAGAATCCTCGTGCAATGCAGGAGACCCCGGTTCAATTCCTGGGTCGGGAAGATCCCCTGGAGAAGGGATAGGCTACCCACTCCAGTATTCTTGGGCTTTCCTTGTGGCTTAGCTGGTAACGAATCCACCTGCAATGCGGGAGACCTGGGTTTGATCCCTGGGCTGGGAAGATCCGCTGGAGAAGGGAAAGGCTACCCACTCCAGTATTCTGGCCTAGAGAATTCCATGGACTGTACAGTTCATGGGGTCACAAAGAGTCAGACATAACTGAGCGACTTTCATTTTCACTTTCAAAGTTTGAAAAGCTCTGATATGTATGACAATTTTAGGTGGCATATGGATATACTTTTATCTTAATAATTCTTAAACAATAAGTTGTTTCAATAATATTTGATGATTTTTAGTTTTATTGCATTCTTTCTATTTTTTATGGAATTAATTTCAGATGAAACAACTTATTTTGCCAAAAGTTAGTCAATTTAAGAAAATGTTAATTTAAGAGTAGCACAGGTAAGATACCAATATAGGACTAAGTATTAAAAATGGTACCTGGATGCCTGAAGTCTGGGAAACTCTGCTCCACTGGAGATTGTTCCCAGCTTCCCATTTTCCAAATTCTCTTGCCCTCCTCAGCTCCCCATCTGCTTGTAGAGTTCCCAGGGAGCAGCCTCCTAGTAGTCATAGGTAGGCAGAGACACGACAAAGACACCGCTAGGCTGTGTGTGGAAGGGAAATGGTCAAAATATCTGAGTGAGAGAGGGGTTTATCTGGAATAAGAGGACTAATATGTATTAGGGCCCTGAATCACACAGGTAATTTCTTCTTTTTCCCAGTCTTTGAATATGTGTGTGTGTGTACGCGCGCGTGTGTGTGGGCTAAGTTGCCAAGGAATGTGGGCAGCCTCTAGAAGCTGGAAAAGACAAGGAAACAGATTTCCCCCTAGAGCCTCCGAGCACAAGTCCAGCATCACAGAACCCAGGTCCACTGAAACCATGCATCATCATCCAGAGCCTCCAGAAGAAACAGCCTTGACAACACCTCGCTTTTAGCCCCGTAAGACTCATTTTGGACTTCTGACTTGCAGAGCTGCTAGATAACAAATTTGTATTGTTTGAAGCCACTATGTTCATGGAGCTTTGTTATAGCAGCAAGAGCAGACCAGTTCACTGCAATCCTCACTGCAGGGGTAGTGAAGTAGGTGTGGACTCCAGCAGCCTGTAGGAATGGCCACAGAGACAGCTTCTCTATTAAGACCCCCGGATGGCTATTATGCCGTGAGTCTTGTTGACTGAGTGGCTCCCCGGCCCCGCCCAATCACCTGTGCAGTCAAGTGCCCTTCACGAGCACAACTGACTCTAGTGTCATGTTCATTTAAGTGCTGTAAATTCCAACCCGGATGACAGACAGGCTGGACCAAAAGATACCTCCTATTCAAAGGAGGTATCTTTTTTCATGTTAGCTTAAAACAACCTCTTAAAGTCACTCTCGTAGTAGTGTACACACATGACAGGCTAGCCCTGGGTTGGGGGGGAGGGGTTCCCACCTTCCTGCCCCAAATCTTAGTAGGATTTTGTGTGTTTAGGAAGAATGTATCCTAATCACCACAGTTCTTCTGGTTCCACTTTGCACTTTATTTTTAAATTTTAACAATTTTTTTGTGTGTGTATGTGTGTTTTTTTCCCCATGGGCCCAGAGGCTGAAGGTCATTTATTTCCTGCTTTCCGACAATGGTATTAGAGCCGCGTGAAATTAACTCACACATCCTACTTTTGTTTCTCGAAGTATAATAAGCAAGATGTTGTGCTGGGGCTTTTTGTACACAGAAGTCTGAGTTTGTTGTCCTCTTCTATCTCTCTCAGCTGTGTGCACGGTACTGCTTAAAGCCTTGTTTCTCAGCTATAAAATAGGAGTATAAACTCCGAATTCTAAGGACTGGTGTGAGGATTAAACAGTTAAACGGCATGATGCAGGGAAAGTACCTATCTCCATGTTCAATTGATGTTGCTCAGTAAATAGTAACTATTGTGACACTTTTTTCTTAAATTCAGTGTGTTGATCTCATATTAGACTTTTGACTTAAGAGATTTGACATCTTATAAGAGTTCCCCCCTGGATTCCTAGGCACAGTACTTTCTTACTGTGTGTCCCCTGCCCTCCACCATCCTTGTGGGATGGGCTTTGTTAACTGAGTACTTAGCGCATACTTTTTGTTTCTCCATCCCAATAGAGCCTGGCTTTCTGGTTTCCACTCCTCCCCTGAGGCCCCTGGGTCCCACAGAATCTGAGTCCATCCTCATCTCAAGGCCCTGATTGGCCTGAGGGTGATTGTCAATAACTGATTCAGGGATTTGAATTTGATCCAATGATCACATGATGTTGCCCCAGCAACTGTTATTAGGTTGGGGTGGGCATGTGGCCCAGGATGGAATGAGGCAGTCTTCTTTCTCTGCCTAGATATGGAGAGTAAGCAGGTCCCTTTGTACAGGCTGCCATATGCCCCCATGAAGTTCAGAGTCAATGTGTGGAGGAAGGCTGAGCCCAGAGAGCCCGAGGAGTTCAGAGAGAGCCCTGATCATATCATACCTGCAGCCTATACCATCTCTTGACTCCCTGTTACAAGAGATAGTAGTGTGTCTTTTGATTGTTCAAATAAGTTTGTGTCAGGGTCAAGCTAGAGATTCTTTGTGGAAGAATTTTCTCCTCTAGGTAAGTGGGCATTTGCCGTGTAAAAACACTATTCCCTTTGTTGTTCCCAAGCTTACAGAGCATCCTTTAAGGAGTCAAGGCAGATCTGACAAGTTCAAGGCTAGGTTACTTTAAGGAAAAAAAAATTAGTCTAATGGAATCTTAGGAGCACTTCAGTGGAAAGTGAAATAAGACACGAATTTACCCGTATCTACCAGAAACTCCAAGCCCCTCCTTTGTGTGATTGATACCCTGTGAGAGGTAGCATGGCTCTGAGAGGCAGCATAGCATGGTGGGAAGAATCATTTAGAATCTAGACTCTGATCTGGGGCTGGATCCTGACTCCCCTACTAGCTAGCTGTCTACCTTTGGACAAGTCACTCAATCTCTGATTTATTATTTAACTGAGTGCTTCCAAAAGTCTCCTATGTGCTGAGCACCATTCTAGGTTCTTTTCATGGATTAGCTCACTTTATCTTTGTGCCCACAAAGTAGGTATGTTTTACTAATGGGGATATGGACTCAGAGAAGTGAATAACTCAAAATCACAGAGCAGAAAATGAGGATACTGAGATTTGGAGCCAGATACTGGGATGCTAGAGACATCTGGTCAACCCAAACCACCATATCATACTACCTCCAAGTTTCAAAGGAACAGGAGGAACTGGTTACACATAGGCAGGAAGATGAAGGAAGCTTTAATACCCATAGCTCCTTTCTTCTTTTATTTTTAACTCACTTCTACAGGCATCCCGAAGGCTATGAAGACTAGCTTTTCACTTTGTTTTACTGCATGGAACATTTGCTAGGGGCCTCCTCAGTCAAGTCTGTTAGGGATGCAGGAAGGGTTAGGAGCCAAGCTTCCTTACAGTTGCGCTTCCCTAATTCCACTACCACCACTAAGTAAGACCCACATGCACTTGACAATGGAGAACTCCCCTGAGAGTCTCCTGGCGAGACTGAGACCAAGCTCTTGCTTCAGAGGCTCTGGCTTCGCACACACCTCATGTGCCTGGTCATTTCCAACCACAGTCCTGCCCTCTGGCCCCAAGCTGACCATAACCTGCCAGCCCCACACCGCAGACCAGCAAACTAAGTCCCACACCTGCCAGGAAAGCTCTAAGCCATCCCCTCCAACTGGAAACAAGACCTAGAAATGCGCGACCCACTTGAACCCCACATCCTCATCCAGTTAATGAGATGGGTGATAGAGGGTCTGCCCACCTCACACTGTGTAAGAGTAAGGAGGTCATATATATGAAAATACTTTGTAGATGGTAAAGTGTTCTACAGATGTGATGGTCACATGATTAGTAGTAATGTGGCCATTTTGTACTCCTTCTCCTCATTTTAATGTGCAATGATAAATGGCGACAAAAAGGCCACCAGATCAGTGTGAGATAGTGGATAACGATGGTAAAGGCACAGACAGTGGGGTCCCCACAGCATCAGGCTTCTGATACTTACTAGCTGTGTGATGTTGGGAAATTCCTTATGCACTAAGGCTCAGCTTCTTGTGTAAATGGGGAGGTAATACCCATGTTATGGTTGTGATAATCCATTTGGATTTAAAGTGTTGTTAGGAACATCTGCTTTGCCTGAGCCATCACTGATCGCCCCCTTGTCCTGGAAGCAGCACCTTGATTTCCCTCGGCAGGGCCCCTACCTCACAGCCCCTTAATGTGGCTGGCCTTCCTTCTCCAGTCTGCACCAGAACCCGAGCTGTGCCTTAGCCTCTCTGCCGGAAACCTGCCTGACATGAAGGCAGGACACAGTTGGAGCTGATGAGGCTGTGGTTTGGTCTTGCTGTCGAGAACCCTGGAGCTGGTTTGATTTCTGCTGGAAAGCCTACTTCATCTACTTTCCCTCCAGTTCTGTGAGCTCCTCTGGAGCCTTCTGTTATCACCCATCTTTGGCCAGAGTGAATGTCTTTGCTAACCTGAGCATTCTAACTGATCCAAAAGCTTATTAGCACATGCATTTACCAGGTACACATACACATGTTGGAGAAGGAAATGGCAGCCCACTCCAGTGTTCTTGCCTAGAGAATCCCATGGACAGAGGAGCCTGGTGGGCTGCTGACAATGGCGTCGCACAGGGTCAGACACGACTGAAGCGACTTAGCAGCAGCAGCAGCATGACACGTTACAGACAATGGCTCTAGATTCAGTGACTGAATCACACATTCATGGGATGCTGGGGCCTACTTATTCCATGCTAGCATTTCCCACCCTCACCTTTCTTTCTTTCTTTTTATGATTGATGTCCTTTTTATTCCTCCCGTAAATGTTATTCTTCCTCCATCAAAGTCTAAGGCCCATAACCTACCTATTATGGGCCTCATGAGTGCTGCTCGTCAAATATTTCCAGTTCCACCTCTTCCAACACATGGCAGGATTGTATTTTCTGGGTCCCTTATGATCGGGTGGGACCTGGTTCCGGCAAATGAGTTGTGGGTGGAACTGATTTGTGCATTTAACCGCCAGTACCTGATGCCCCAGAGTTTTTATGCCCTCTTGAATGCCGACTGACCATATTTGAGATGGTCAGATGCTCTATCAGCCTGGGTACCCTTGTCAAACCCACAGTGGTCCACGAGCAAGAAATAAACTTGTGTTGTTAAAAGTCACTAGGATTTAGGGATTGTCTGTTACTGCAGCAAAACCTAGGCTAATCTGACTGATACATATACTCACTTTTCCTATCAGCTTTTTGCATGTTGGGAGCACTTAGGAAGTGATTTCTTAAGTTGCTTATTTTCTTCCTCATATTTACAACTACCATACTGGCACAAATACCATTGTGGGCCATGTTCAATGGCACAGAATTTGTTTAGAACAAGAGTAGGTAAGTCCAATCTTGTGTCCTTGCTTCTTACTCAGGGTCATGAGGGTGTACACCACACTTCAGGAAGTACCAAAGTGGGGTCGTGAGGAGGACAAGGTCCTTGAGTGTAGATGTGTATCCCATCACTCTAGGGAGGCCTCATTCAGCCAACATGTGCTGAGCTGGAACTCTGTGTTGGATGCTGTGCTAGGTGTAGGCAGGTGGGAAAAGGTGTGGATGAGAAAGCCAACAGTCTCAGCCCGGCACTCTTCTGGATGTGAGCCAAATGGCCTGGGAGTAGAAAGGCAGGAATGACGAAGCCCAGTTTTGGAGATTCAGGTGTACTTGAGTCCAGTCATTAAAGAGAGCAGGACTTACCCGGGTCCAAAATAGCTTGAGAGCAAAGCCAAGGGCACCAAGTGTGTTGGTGGGGAAAATTCTTGGCCCCTAGCTTCCCAGGCACATTGAACAGCAACCCCCCTGGAACTGTGGTGTTCAGAAAATCTATGCAGAAAAGTTGGTAGGTTAGCTGTCCCAGCACTTTGTTGTTGAGGGATGGGGATTTGGGCAGCTGAGGAAGCAAGTTTCCATCAAGTATTTAGAAAAGAGCAGGGACTGGATCTAACATGATGCCAAAACGAATGGGAACAGCTAAAACCAGACTTTCTCCTTGGTGCTTGAAGGCAATCCAACAGCCCCAGGAGTCAAGAGGGTGTTAGGTGGGGACTTGGGGGTGAAGACTATGTGAGATGAAAGGGCTTGGGCATTGCTGTGGTTTCAGTTTTCAGATGGAGTTGAGTGTGGGTAAGGCAACATTGAAGTTACTGTTTTAACAGAATGCTTCAGGAGACCAACAGATCATCAGAGTGAAAGTCTTCTGCCCAAAAGGGTTGTTGTTGTTCAGTCGCTAAGTTGTGTCCAACTGTTTGCTACCCCACGGACTGTAGCATGCCGGGCTTTTGCATCCTCCCGGAGTTTGCTTAAGTTCATGTCGATTGAGTTGGTGATGCTATCGAATGATCTCATCTCCTGCCACTCAAAAGGGAGAAGCCTCTAATTTTGGCAGATCCAGGACACCCCCTTCAGTAAACCAGAAAATAAATGCTTTTCTCCTACTATACGTAATAAACATGAAGCTTTTCAGTAAAATGATGAATGCCATTTAATGAATGCCTTTAATGATATGAATGCCATGAAAATGAGAATGTGCTCAACCTTGTCAGTAATCAGTAAAATGAAGAGCAATGATTTGTATTGGTGTTATCAGACTGAATTCCCAAGTTTGTGCAGGCTCTACTGAAGTATAAGCTACATTTTTTCCTGCTGGACTTAAACCTGGACGGATAGAGGGTGATGCTGTTACCATCTTGCCACCATCAAGGGAAAGCCTGTCTGAGAATGGAGCCACACCAGCGGAAGGAGACACTAGATGGAGGGGGGGGGGGAGAGAGATCGGGGCCTGACAATACCATTGCAGCCCAGGATCAAGCTACACCTGAGGCTGGTACTCCTCTGGACTTCGCAGTTAAGTGAGCTAAGTTTGAGACTGATTTTCTACCTCTGGCAAGAGTTCTAGCCAACAAAAGCATAGTAATAGGGGAGAAGAGGTTCATGATATTTGTCACTTACGAGTGTTTACGGCATGCTGTTATAAGCACTTTATGTGTATTACTTCATTTAATCGTCCCAACAAGCCCATGAGGTAGGGTACTGTTGTTGTTTTGGTTGTGTTGGGTTCTTTGTGGCGACATGTGGGCCTAGTTGCCCCTTGCAGCATGTGGGATCCTAGTTCCCTGACCAGGGATCGAACCCGTGTGCTCTGCATTGGAAGGCAGATTCCTAACCACTGGATCAGTGGGGAGGTCTCAAGGTAGGCCTCTCTTGTTGTCATTTTACAGACAAGGAAACTGAAGGGGCTGAAGGTTCAAGATCACACAGCCAGGTTTGGACCGAGCTAGTCTGGCCCCAGAGCTTGTACTCTTAACTGCTGTCTCATCAGAGCTCTTGCTGCTTTCTCTGCAGTTGATAAGGCTCGCTCTGCCTGAAGGTCTGTGTGCAGAGCCAGTGGGATCCTGGACATTCAGTCTACGAGGAAAACCCACATGGTGTTTTCAGATTCATTGTCTTTCTACATTTAGAAGCTGATGATGATTTTCCATTCTTCAGTAAAATGCTATGGGATTATTTTGGTAATCAAATGTTTGTTGTTGGGAATGAATAAATTGTTCTCATCACCAGATTTGGTCATCTCACTTTGAAGTTGCAGAAGCAGGGCGCCGGCTTGTTCACAGTGGCATTCACTTCCACTTTGTAACCTCATATAATATATGCTGACGGTCTTTCCCCATTTGTAGTCTCTGGGAAGATGTTATTTATGATTCCTGATGCTAGAGGAAAAAAATTAGGTCACTGCCTCACACATCTTCCTTTAACCATCCAAACACATGGTTCACTAGGCAGAGATGCATTTTCTGAAGACGAGAAAACTGGCTCTATTTTTTCCTCTTCTAGTCTAACTTTTCTAAACCAAGACTGCCGTGTTCTCAGTTGTTTGCAGATAGCATTTTGAAATGTCAAATGTGTTTCTTTTTCTTTTGTGAAGTAGGTGAGCTGCAGCCTCTGTTCAGTGGTAGCTTCATTATATTTTTTATAAAGTCCTAAAGTTCTTTAAAGGGCTTCCCAGGTGGCTCAGTGTAAAGAATCCACCTGCCAAGCAGGAGACACGGGTTCGATCCCTGGGTCACGAAGATCCCCTGGAGAAGGAAATGGCAGCCCACTCCAGCATTCTTGCCTGGGAAATCCCACGGACAGAGGAGCCTGGCTGGCTGCAGTCCATGGGGTTGCAAAGAGTCAGACGTGACTTAGCAACTAAGCGCAAAGCTGTTTAACCCCTGAAGCACTGACTCCCTGCACCTCATCTCCCTCTTGCCATTGGAGGACATCCAGGATGCCAGGTGGCCTGCTCCTCCCACTGGGGGCCATCCCCTAGATGCCCAGGGTTTGCACTGCACATTGCACACAGCGTGGGCAGACAGACCTGTGCATGTGAGCTGTTTGGAAAGCTCCATCTCAAACACTGATGTTTCGTGGTTGACACCTCATGAAGAGAGTCACGGGTCCACCTTGTTCCTGCCAAATTATATCAGTGTGGAGTTAAGCTTTTTTGTTTGTTTGTTTGTGTTTGGTTTGGGGGAAGTCATAGTCTTTTTGAAATAATATACTTTGTTGTTTTTTTACAAAATACACAGACCCCATGGAATGTGTTTTTTGCTCCTTATTGTACCCTAAAATTATGTGGAATTTTCATCTCTTGTGAATTAAAAAACCCCTGTTACATGAAGATCAATTGTTAAGCCCTTTTAGAGACCCATGCAACATTTATGCTCAAAATATTTTACATGGGGGATACTGATGGAGCATGTAGGTAGAGACTTTTGAGTTGGATAGAGGTCAAATCCAAGGGGTTTACTTAGTAGTTGTGAGACTTTGGGCAAAATACTCCATGTTTTTGAACCTCAGTTTCCCTCCTCCGTAAAATGAGGAAAATAATACCTCTGTGCAAGGGATGAGGAATGTAAGTATCTGAGGTGTTGTTGTTTAGTTGCTAAGTTGTGTCAGATTCTTTGCAACTCCATGGACTGTAGCCTGCCAGGCCCCTCTGTCCATGGGATTTCCCAGGCAAGAATACTGGAGTGGGTAGCTGTTTCCCTCTCCAAAGGATCTTTCCGACATGGGGATCAAACCCAGGTCTCCTGCATTGGCAGGCAGATTCTTTACCACTGAGCCACCAGGGAAGCCCATCTGAGACATAGGAAGCATTCATTAAGTGATAATTGCTTTTTTATTTTTTATTGACACATAATTAATTTACAGTATTGTGTTAGTTTCTGCCATACAGCAAAAAAATTCAGTCATACCTATGTATTAATTCCCTTTAAAAATATTCTTTTCCATTATGGTTTATCACAGGATGTTGAATATAGTTCCCTGTGCTATCCAGTAGGACTGTGTTGTTTATCCATCCTCTGTATAAATAGTTTGTATCTGCTAACCCCAAAGTCCCAGTCCTTCCCTCCCCCACCCTTCAGATAACTGACTTTATTATTACCCTCTCTTGTGGCTTTTCCCTTTACGTGCGATTCCCATAAGAACTCAAGTACCAACCATTGGCTTAAGATGGGGAAGCAGGGGTAGATGTAATGTGATGCCCGGGGATACACTGTGTCAGGCAAAACTTGATCAAAGTTAGGACTCAAACCCACACCAAGAACAAACAGATACTGGAAGCATTCATTTACTTTCAGAAAGATTCATCTTTAAACTATAAACTTCCTTCATTCATTCACAACTTCCAGTTTAGGCTGCTTTGGGGAATTTATTCCAGACAGTTTGGGATCTGTTCTCCAGGACCTTGTCCTAGACACGGAGGAGATGGGGCTTCTTTTGAAAAGTGAATTTAAGGTAGAAGTCAGGATGTAGCTAGTCCATTAGAGGAGTCAGAAGACAGAGGAGAGGTGGAGGGGAGAGGGGTGGGGAGCGGGACTGGGGAGGGGCAGCCTCGGAAAGCAAGGAATGTTCCCTTAAGGGGAAGGGGTACCGCCTAAGAGGAAGGCACATGTCAGGGTGGGGGAGGAGAGGAGAGAGGGACCCCCAGCTGCTAGATGAGGAAGGTCACGAGCAAATGGTTAAAATATCACTCACTTCTATTATATCATGAAAAAATGGCAGTGACCAGAGCTGCCTGGATTAGGAAAGAAGGCTGTAATTCCATCTTGGGGCTTCTGGTGAATTGAGCTTGTGGTTCTGTGGTTTATGATGTCACCAGAACCCCTGGCTGGAATTACAGCCTTTTAATTTACAACTTGGTAAGAGGGGAGGCCGAGGGTCCATCATCCCTGTTTGAAATATGGTGGGGACCCCAGGGTCAAGGTCCACCAGGGAATCCAGACTGACCCCTTCGCCCTTGGTGGGCAGGTGGTCTCGGTTAAGCCCCTTTTCCTGTTCTGTCCTCCGTTTTTCATCCATCTCCCCATCCCTCCCGCCTTGTTTCTGTGAGTTGCACAGCTTGATTTTTCCCATGATTTATTTTCTAAAAAACCCATGTTAGCTAGATTCCTCTGGCCTTCATGCTCATTAAGTTCACAGTTCAAACCTTTCTATCTCAAAACCCTCCCAAGAAAGACTCAAATGTGATATATTTGACTATTAAATACCCCTGCAGTGAGTTGGGGAGCTCATTTCTGTCTTTTCTTCTGCCCCCAGCCTCCCACTTCAGCATACATGCCCAGGTCTGAAAGTGATGGAGCGCGTGGTCCTGCTGGTCCAGTGGTGATGCTTTAAGAGTGACTGTTCATAGCCTCCTCAAACATGGTGCCATCTGGTACCCCAGTGTCTTTGGTTAACTTAGTTCCTCAGCCTCCATTTACTATTCTTCAACATTTAACAAAGGTTTTCTGAATATTTATTATGTGCCAAGAAGCCCTGGCCTCAGATCTGGGGATATAATGGAAAGCAAGATAGATATGGCTGCTATCCTCTGGAAGGCTCCTCCTGCCTGCTTGACATTATAATTTTGAAGTTGCAGAGATCTCAAAGTTATTACATCCCAGCCCTTATTTCCAAATCTATCCCTCCTTAAGGATTCCGTTTCAGTGTCCACCACTATCAAGCCAGAGATCTAGGAGTGTCTGATTTTTCTTTTTCCCTCATCCCCAATATCCAAGCTATTGGCTAGTCCTGTCCGTGGTACCTCTAGGATAGAACTCTTCTGGATCACTTTTCTCCATTTCACTGACATCATTTTACTCCATCAGCTCTTAATGATTGCAATAGCATCCCAATGGCATCTCCTGCTTCTTTATTATTCTAATTCAAGAGTTCTCAAAGTGGGGTCCCCAGACCAGCAGTAGCATCAGCTCCTCAGAACTTGTTAGCATTTCATATTCTTGGACCTCCCTCAGACATACTGAATCAGAGTCTCTGGGAGTGGGGCCCAGCAATCTTGAGTTTTACAAGCACCCCAGGTGATTTTGAGGCAAGCTTATGTTTCAGAACATCTTCAATCCATCCTCTGACCAGAACTCTGGTCCTCTGACTAGGACTTTTTTTTTTTTTTAATGCATTCTCTTCTTTTTAAAAATTTATTTTATTCAAGTATAGTTGATTTACAATGGTGTGTGAATTTCTACTGTACAGAGAAGTTATTCGATTATATATATATACATATATACACATTCTTTTTCATCCTCTTTTCCATTACGGTTTATCACAGGATACTGAATATAGTTTCCTGAGCTGTACAGTAGAATCTTGCTTTTTTATACCTTCTTTATGTTGTAATGGTTTGCTGATTCCAAACTCCCAATTCACCCCTCCCGACCCCCCTGACTTGGCAACCACTAGTCTGTTCTCTATATTTGTGAGTCTGTTTCATAGATAAGTTAATTCGTATCGTATTTTAGATTCCATCTGTAAGTGATATCATATGGCATTTGTCTTTCTCTTCCTGATTTACTTCACTTAGCATGGTCATCTCTAGGTCCATCCATGTTGCTGCAAATGGCATAACTTCATTCTTTTTAATGCCTGAGTAATATTCCATTATATATACATATACATTTATTTACCACATCTTCTTTATCCGTTCATCTGTCAATGAACATTTACATTGTTTCGATGTCACAGTTCACTGTTGTGAGCAGTGTTGCTATGAAGAGAGGAGTGCATGTATCTTTGAATTACAGCTTTCTTCAGATATGTGCCCTGGAGTGGGGTTGCTGGATCACATGGTAGTTCTATTTTTAGTTTTTGAGGAGCCTCCATACTGTTCTCCATAATGGCTGTACCGGTTTACATTCCCACCAACAGTGCAGGTGCGTGCAGGCAAGCTAAGTCACTTCAGTCGTGTCCGACTCTTTGCGACCCCATGGACTGTAGCCCGCCAGGCTCCTCTGTCCATGGGGTTCTCCAGGTGAGAATACTGCAGTGGGTTGCCATTTCCTCCTCCAGGGGATCGTCCTGACCCAGGGGTGGAACCCATGTCTCTTGCGTCTCCTGCTTTGGCAGGTGGTTCTTTACCACTAGCAGTGTAGGAGGGTTCCCTTTTCTCCACATCCTCTCCAGCGTTTATTGTTTTTAGACTTCTTAATGATGGCCATTCTGACTGGTGCAGAGTGGTACCTCTTGTAGTTTTGATTTGCATTTCTCTATGCCGTCTCTTATTTACTCACATCTTACAGATGAGGGAGCTGAGGCCTGATCTTAGAAGGTAAATTGGATTGTCTAACTTTCAAGCTGAATACCCTTCAGGAACTTCCCACTGCACTTAGAACAAACCCTGCATCATCTGACTCTGGCCTCTCTCCCCAGCCTCCCATGAGCGATGCTTTTCCTTGGACTCACTTGTTTTCAGACATTGTCATCTTTAAGTTCCAGGAACACACAACTTCCTTTCCAGCCTCAAGGCCTTTGCACATGCTGTTCCCTCTGCCTGGAACACTCACTCTCACTTTACATGAATAGCAGCGTCACCTCACTGTTCTTGCTCAGCAAAAATGTCACCTCCTTAGAAAGACCTCCCCTGGCTATCTTAAAATAGATTTCCCCAGTATTATCATTTCAGTCCTTCATTTCATCTCTTCACAGCACAGTTGGTGGCAACTTTATTCATTCTTTTTTTTTTTTTTTTTTTGGTGTCCTCAAATAGGAAGGCAGGAGCTGTGTCTTTTCACCATCAAATTCCTAGTACCTAAGCAGTTAGTCCTGGAAATATAGCATGGAATGAATGAATGAACATAGTGTAGGTTATTTTAGTTTTCTGACAACATCTTTAAGATCTCAGCTCAAATATGACCTTCTCTGCGGGGCCTTCCCTTGTTGCCCTAAAAGTGAAAGTCACTCAGTCGTGTGTGACTCTTTGCGACCCCATGGACTGTACAGTCCCTGGAATCCTCCAGGCCAGAATACTGGAATGGGTAGCCATTCCCTTCTCCAGGGAATCATCCCAAGCCAAGGATCGAACCCACGTCTCCCGCATTGCAGGCGGATTCTTTACCAGCCGAGCCACCAGGGAAGCCTTGTTGCCCTCGGCAGGATGAAACCTTTGTCCGCTCAGCACCCTGGTGGCAACATCGTGACACCCGGCTCTTCCCGAGGCGGGGAGGGGAGGCAGCGGGCTGGAAGAGTGTGGCCTTGGCCGCACAAAGGCCTGGGCCCACAGAGCAGCCCGTGGCACGTCCGGGCTGCTGCAGTTTCCCCTGAGTTTCCTCACCTGTGAGGCGGGGAGTTTCTCGTGAGGATGAGATAATGTGTCTGGCATAGGGCAGGTCCCTCCGAAGTGGTAGCTGTTAGGTTTTAGAATGAGTTATTCACATAACTCTCTTGCTCAAGAGCCTGGAGGCCCTTGGAAAGCTGGCCTGTGCCTGGTTACCTGTTCTGGTTAGGGAGGAGAGATGGTGAGTCCCCCTGCACGCCCTCCACATGCGTGTCCAGGGCATGGTTTTGCTGACTAGTTGGCCAGAGGACAGTGAGAAGGTGGTCTCTGTGGGTGAGCCTGGCCTACAAGTTCCAGGGAACAGGAACAGAACTGGTCTGAAAAGCAAGCGGATATTTTTACTGATGCCCCCGTCCCATGAACGGCACAAACGGGTGAGCCAGGGACACAAGAAAAATCATGGGATCATAGCTCAAGCTGAGTATCCTGTTGCCCAGAGACGCCATCGAGTTGTTTTGCAGCACTGCTTGGAAAGGACTGGTTGGGTGTTTTTCAACCTGAATCCTCTTCCTTCCAGCGTTGGTCCTCTGTTGCATGGGTGACAGGGACTGCAGGACACACCAGATTCCTGGGAAGTGCATCGAAGGTCATTGCCTGACCCTCACTTGGTCATAAGTGAAGTCTACTCTTTTCTGAGACTCTTGGTGTCAGTAGATGCTGGGGCTGCCTGTCCAGTCCACCCTCTTCCATGGAGCTTCTCAAACTGCTCCACCCACTGCGGACCTTCCCCCAGGCCTATGAGCAGGAGACTCCCCTCTAAGCGAAGCAGTGTCCACCATCTCATACTGTGTTCTGTCTCAGGGACTCGGGGTCCTGGCTTCCTCTGGAGGCGCAGGACGTTGCCACCGGTCAGCTTCCTGAGCACTTCTGGGAGCAGCCCACACCAGGGGAGCTTCTACTCCAAGGCCTTCCTTAGTATATATCAGTATTTCCCGCACTTGAGGCACTTGGGTCTCACCTTCACGATTTTTGCTGTAGTATGTTTGCAACTACAGTTGTCCTTTGGTGTCTGAGGGAGGTGGGGGCCAGGACCCCCACAGATACCAAAATCCAAGAATGCTCAAGTCTTTTATTTTGATAAAATGGCATAGTACACTTGGCCCTCTGTATCCATGGGGTCTACCTCTGTGTATTCATCCAGTCTATCCCCGGCTGGTTGACTTCTTAGATGCAGAACCCGTGGATGCTGAGGGTCGACTATACTTACATTGTTGTCTCATATTTTTCTTTGAACCTACTCACTTTTTCATATCAATAGATTTATTTAAAAAGGAAAATTTATACCACTCTCTGCTTTATTTCAACTGCCGGTGTCAACTGCCATGAAATGATACAAATGATACAAAACAAAACAAAATCACTTTAGGTGTTTCCACTAGATCTACCCAAGATTTGAACTTGAGGCCTTCTTTCTCTTTGTTGAAAGACAGAAGAGCAAGTTTAGAGATGTGTTAAATTGTGACTTTTTCCTCGAAAATAACCAGGAAGTTTGAAAGAGAGTTGAGAACAAATGATTGATTTGAATGAATGGTCTTAAGGCTATGTCTGAGTACCACCTAAACCATAAAGGTATGATGACTAAAGCTACTTTATACAGTACTTCAATGTTTCTGAGAGACTGAATTTTAAATGTTCTCAGCACAGAAGAGAATTGTTAATTATGTGACGTGATCAAGTTGTTACCTAAAACTCTGGTGATAATCATATAAATGTATGAAATCAACACATCGTATACCTTTAACTTACCAGTCATAAGCAAGTTTATCTCAAAAGCTAACTAATACACAGTGAAGGCACAAAGTGTTTTACCGAGATTCACTTACCTATCTTTACAATAATCTTATGATGTTGGGTTCTGATTATCCCCTTTCACAGTTTAGGATGTCAAGGCATCAGGAGGTTAACTTGCCCACGTTCACGCAGCTGTTGAGCGGTGGAGGCCGAATTTGAACCTAGCCGCCTGGTTCGGAATGCCTTCATCTCAAAGGCTGCTTTCAGAAGGCTCTTGGAGATCCCCATTCATCTTAACACTTTGGGGATGCTGGCCATGTGAAGGGCTGCAGAGAGTAAGGCCCGACCGCCTCATCCCTGGGTGTGGTGGGTCTGCCACAGACAGAGCTAAGTAACCCATCGACCAAGCTGCTTCCTCTTAGGGCCTGGAGCTATAGTCATCATTGTGGCAGTGGCGTTTCTGTCTTTAGCTCTGTTCTCTTCCTTGAGTGCCTGTGGGGGACTGGGGACGTGGACACAGATATGTCCCTTGCTTTCCAGGCACTCCCAGTGGTCCAGTGGGGGCATGAGGCTGGACTCTGAAAGACCTGCATGATGGAGTGCTACTCTGGAGTGGGGCACGACGGGGTGGGCTGGGCTGCAGGCACCTCACTCAGGTTGGGAGAGGTCGGTGGGGGTTAGAGAGCACCTCCTGGAATGAGGAAGGAAAGAAGGGAGGTGCAGAGCCGGGGGGAAGCAGGAGAGAAGACACAGGGCGGAGCAGCTGGCTGTGGGCAGGGCAGCATGCTTCTCAGCTCCCTTGGAAAGCCCGGGCAAGTCTGGGTTCCCCAGACTTGCTTGCTTGGAAAGCCCTGGGCCGCCCTGCGGGGAAGAACCTGAGCTGACGCTCCTTTGTTTTTGCTCTTTCCAAGGGACACGGATTTGCAACGTGTGCTCAGCAGCCAGTGACAGCCTCCCATTCAAAGAGAGAAATGGACGCTTTGGTGCCCGGCCATTCTGCCAGAGAACCGAAGGTCGCTGCAGTTTGATTTTTACAGACTCTGTACCACTCTTGCACTCCGAGGTGCAAGCTTGGCCAGCACAGCGAGGTCATTTTTGGGGTGAGTTTGTTTATTTTAAACCCCGTACTGCCAGTTGGGTCAGATTTTTACATGATGATTTTGTGTTCTGCATATAAGGAAGTACTACTGCTTGTTGACCTCTGTGAATATGCCCAAAACATCTTGCTCCAGAATAAACTCGTGCTTTGCTGATGAAATGAAACATACTGGGGCCACACTCAGAATAGAATGTCCTTGGCCTGGTGATCCCTTGTGAGCTGCTGACAAGAGCTGGAGAGCGGGCACTGCCATGCTCTGTACTTGGAGCTCCTGACTGAGGGCAAGAGCCTTCAGAACATGAAGCCGAAAGGCTGTGCTGAGGGACAGGCTGTGGGGGCATGCTCAGGCTCCCTGGACTATTTAAAGCGAGTACACACTCTTGTTCAGCATTTGAGAAGTGGCGGTGGAGGACCAGTTCGGCCCAGGAGGGGAGGAAAAACAGTCACAACTCAGACCTTCTACCCAGAGCAGTTTAGGTTGTATCTACGTGGAAAATGGAAGTTGTTTGAAAATCTGCTCAGGACACACAGGCGGGCTGACCGTCACTGGTGAACTGTGTGGCCCAAGTATCCTTTTCATGTGGAATGTGGCGGTTAAGCTGTCAGGGGAGCTTTCAGGTCACTTTCAGATTTTAAGTCCAAGTAAAGGAGAGGTAGGGGCTTCCCAAGTGGTGCTAGTAGTAAAGAACCTGCCTGCCAGTGGAGGGGATGTAAGAGATGGGAGTTTGATCTCTGCTTTGGGAAGATCCCCTGGAGGAGGGCATGGCAACCCACTTCAGTATTCTTGCCTGGAGAAACTCATGGACAGAGGAGCCTAGCAGGCTATAGTGCATGGCGTTGCCAAGAGTTGGACATAACTTGCTGAGATTATTTTGCTCAGTGTATTGAGCCATGTTCTTCAGCTGCAAGTAATAGAAACTCTCTGGAAATTTGTTGGCAGGATGTTGGGGGCAGTCATGTTGTAGGAACCGTGATGGTGGAAGGATACAAGTGCCACTTGGAGATGCAGAACAATAGGGTTTATTCAGCACCAGTGCGGGTGCAGCGGAGTTGCCTCCAGAGGCTGAGTGCCCACGCTTTGTTCTGGGTATCTTTTATACACCACAAACTTCCAAGTCTTTAGGGTTTTCCCACTCAAACAGCTCAGATTCTTCCCCTCCCCAGACAGCCCAAGTTCCCACCAAGCAATCAAGATCACAGAAGCGAAAGTGGGGAATGATGAGCCGCAGCTGTTAAAGCAAGATAACAGAAGCGGAAAGCAAAAGGTTGTTACTCTGATTGGGGTCTTTGATCTTACTCCCATCTCAGAGGATTGGAAGAAAAGCTGAATTTCTGCAAAGGAGGGGACCCAGGACAACTCTGGGGACCTGGGTGCTTGCTTAGTCACTCAGTTGTGTCTGACTCTTTGCAACCCCATGGACTGCAGCCTGCAAGGCTGCTCTGTCCATGGGGATTCCTCAGGCAAGAATACTGGAGTGGGTTGCCATGCCCTCCTCCAGGGGATCTTCCCAACCCAGGCATCGAACCTAGGTCTCCCACATAGCAGGCAGATTCTTAACCATCTGAGCCACCAGGGAAGCCTGGGGACCTGGGTAACATCACTTAAATGCTGTCTCTGGAGCCTTACCGACATGTCCATCAAAGCCTAACCTTTTTTTGGCCTTGTATCACCCTATTCTGGGCTTCTGCAATGGCTCGTAATGGCTCGTCGGGTAAAGAATCCACCTACAATGCAGGAGACACAGGAAATGCAGGTTTGATCCCTCGGTCAGGAAGATGCCCTGGAGAAGGAAATGGCAACCTACTCCAGTATTCTTGCCTGGAGAATTCCATAGACAGAGGAGCCTGGCAGACTACAGTTCATGCAGTTGCAAAGAGTCAGACGTGAAAGAGGGCATGAGGGCATGCCCTATTTTAGCTTTGAAATTTCTGGGTGCCCTGGGGTCTGACTGACTGTATCTTGGGTGCAGTGCCCACTCGTTGTGCGATGGAGCACAGGGCCTGGACTAACAGGCCCATCAAGGCATGCAGTGTTGGGTGGGGGTAGGGAGAAAAGGGGAAGAACAGCTCTCCAAAAGAAAGATGTGTTATCCGAAAAGGGGGGCATAAATGCTACATGGCCTAATGTGACAGATTTCTCTTACTCGGAAATAGTAAATAAAAAGGTGACACTTGGGACTGTCACATTGCCTGTTTGTTGAGGTCATAATGAGCATGAGTATGACTTTTGGCCTTCCTAGCCCCATCCTATGGAACATTTGCTTAACTATTCCAGTTGGCTGGTGTAGGGACAAGCGTTTCCATGTGTGGTCCATGACTTGACTGTAGTGCAAAATCCTGGCTATTTCAGTCATTTGTCCTATCTGCTGTTTGGGTAGAGTGGAATGAACAAGATTAAGTGAAGCCGTAAGGACTGGAATGATGATACTGGGGTTTGTCTTTTCAGTTTGGGAGTCATAAATATAACCATCTTTTTTTTTTGGTCAGGGTTCTTTGCACATGTTTCTTGGACCAGCGGAGCAAAGGAACAGGAGAAATACGAGGGACATTGACAGTGAACCTTAAAAATGTCTTGGTTAATTCTTTTTTTTTTTTTGGGTTAATTCTTAACTTAGTTAACTCCTTTGCCCTCTTGGGTTAGGTAGGCAAGTTATATTGTTAAATTTCCACGAAGTAGTATTCTTACTATGCACTGACAGTGGAGAAACAACTCTAAGCAGTATTTTCCAAAGCATATTTTCATTTCAGTTCAGTCGCTCAGTCATGTCTGACTCTTTGCAACCCCGTGAACTGCAGCACGCAGTCTTCCCTGTGCATCACCAACTCCTGGAGCTTGCTCAAACTCCTGTCCATCGAGTTGGTGATGCCATCCAACCATCTCATCCTCTGTCGTCGTCTTCTCCTCCCGCCTTCAATCTTGCCCAGCATCAGGGTCTTTTCCAATGAGTCAGTTCTTCGCATCAGGTGGCCAATGTATTGGAGTTTCCGCTTCAGCATCAGTCCTTCCAATGAACACCCAGGACTGATCTCCTTTAGGGTGGACTGGTTGGATCTCCTTGCAGTCCAAGGGACTCTCAAGAGTCTTCTCCAACACCACAGTTCAGAAGCATCAATTCTTCGGCACTCAGCTTTCTTTATAGTCCAACTCTCACATCCATACATGACTACTGGAAAGACCATAGCTTTGACTAGACGGACCTTTGTTGGCCAAGTAATGTCTCTGCTTTACATGCTGTCTGGGTTGGTTATAACTTTTCTTTCAAGGAGCAAGCATCTTTTAATTTCATGGCTGCAATCACCATCTGCAGTGATTTTGGAGCCCCCCAAAATAAAGTCTGTCACTGTTTCCATTGTTTCCCCATCTATTTGCCATGAAGTGATGGGACTGGATGCCATGATCTTAGTTTTATGAATATTGAGTGTTAAGCCAACTTTTTCACTCTCCTCTTTCACTTTCATCAAGAGGCTATTTACTTCTTCTTCGCTTCCTGCCATAAGGGTGGTGTCATCTGCATATCTGAGGTTATTGATATTTCTCCTGGCAATCTTGATTCCAGCTTGTGCTTCATCCAGCCCAGCGTTTCTCATGACGTACTCTGCATATACTTTAAATAAGCAGGGTAACAGTATACAGCTTTGATGTATTCCTTTCCCAATTTGGAACCAGTCTGCTGTTCCATGTTGGGTTCTAACTGTTGCTTCTTGATCTGCATACAGATTTCTCAGGAGGCAGGTCAAGTGGTCTGTTATTCCCATCTTTTTGAGAATTTTCCAAGTTTGTTGTGATCCATACAGTCAAAGGCTTTGGCTTAGTCAGTAAAGCAGAAATAGATGTTTTTCTGGAACTCTCTTGCTTTTTTGATCCAACAGATGTTGGCAATTTGATCTCTAGTTCCTCTGGCTTTTCTAAATCCAACTTGAACATCTGGAAGTTCCCGGTTCACGTATTGCTGAAGCCTGACTTGGAGAATTTTGAACATTACTTTACTAGTGTGTGAGATGTGTGCCATTGTGTGGTAGTTTGAACATTCTTTGGCATTGCCCTTCTTTGGGATTGGAGTGAAAACTGAATTTTTCCAGTCCTGTGGCCACTGCTGAGTTTTCCAAATTTGCTGGCATATTGAGTGCAGCACTTTCCCAGCATCGTCTTTTAGGATTTGAAATAGCTCAGCTGGAATTCCATCACCTTCACTAGCTTTGTTCATAGTTCCTAAGGCCCACTTGACTTTCCATTCCAGCAACTCCGTTGCTCTGGAACATATGAGGCTCAGGGTAAGTGATCACACCATCATGGTTATCTGGGTCATGAAGATCTTTTTTGTATAGCTCTTCTGTGTATTCTTGCCACCTCTTCTTAATATCTTCTGCTTCTGTTAGGTCCATACCATTTCTGTCCTTTATTATGCCCATCTTTGCATGAAATGTTCCATTGGTACCTCCAATTTTCTTGAAGAGATCTCTAGTCTTTCCCATTCTGTTGTTTTATTTTTTTGCATTGATCACTGAGGAGGGCTTTCTCATCTCTCCTTGTTACTCTTTGGAACTCTGCATTCAAATGGGTGTGTCTTTCCTTTTCTCCTTTGCCTTTAGCCTCTCTTCTTTTTTCAGCTATTTGTAGACAACCATTTTCAGACAACCATTTTGCCTCTTTGCATTTCTTTTTCTTGGGGGTGGTCTTGATCACTGCCTCCTGTACAAAGTCATGAACCTCCATCCATAGTTCTTCAGGCACTCTGTCTGTCAGATCTAATCCCTTGAATCTCTTTGTCATTTCCACTGTATGATCATAAGGGATTTGACTTAGGTCATACCTGAATGGTCTAGTGGTTTTCCCTACTTTCTTCAATTTAAGTCTGAATTTGGCAATAAGGAGTTCATGATCTGAGCCACAGTCAGCTCCAGCTCAGCTGACTGATGTGAGCCACAGTCAGAAAGAATATTTTATGGGATCTAAACACTGAGATCCTTTAAAAAAAGGGGGAGGGGGGTTCAAATATGCTTGTAATGTAATGCAAATTACATTGTTGGATATTCATGGAACATATTAGCATATAAAAGGAGGTGATAAGTCCTGCAGTAAATAGCCCATTTAGTTTTATCTAATTTGGCATTTCTTCAACATTTTTGACCACAGAATATTTAAAAATAATACCTGTTACTGAATACCTGTTACACCTCTGGTTTGGAGGAGTGTTCACTGCTCTTTCACCTCTGTTGCTCTGGAACATATGAGGTCACTGGTCATGTCTTCATCTTCTTGGCACTTACAGATTTCTACACAGTGACTTCAGAAGTCGTGTTTCCTACATTTGATAATTGTAAACCTGAAGCCTTAGCATACTTCCATGTTGCTCCAGATGTGTGGCGCTAGGGTTTATTTACCCTGCCACCAAGTGCTTGTCAGGTGCCAATGTACAGAGTGAAGCACATTTGGGAGTAGAGAATGAATAAGGGGATGAATCCTTCTTTAAAGAGCCACTGGGCTCACAGGGGAAGAGGACAAGCAAGCAGATCACTAAGAAAGGTAGAATAAGTAACAACAAACAGATGCTCAGTGCCAGCCCCAGGATGGGCTTGGCATTCTAATGTGCATGCTAAGGACACATGCATTAAGTATGTTGTACGTAAAGCCCAGTCACTCTGCTCTAGAAGCATTCTTTCCTCTTGAATAGGTGAGGGAACAGAGGTTCCTGGAGGGCTGTCTCTTGCTTAATCTTGCACTATTGGTGAGTGATGGAGGGAAGGGTTCAAACTAGTTCTGTTTGATTCTGAAGTCTTTCCAGACACTCCATGCTGTTGCCATTTCCTGACCAGATTTCTCAAACTCCAAAGCTGGAGGTTTTCTGAGACTGTTGTATGTGCTAGTGGGCCCAAACATTTAAATGAGAACTGTCTCGGAAAACTTGAGCCATGATCCTTGTCAACAGTGAGAATTGAGAACAAGGCAACTTTAGCCTTTAAAAAAAAAAAAGTTATTTCTTAGAACTGGTCATAACCCAGCAATCCCACTCCTGGGCATACACACTGAGGAAACCAGATCTGAAAGAGACACGTGTACCCCAGTGTTCATCGCAGCACTGTTTATAATAGCCAGGACATGGAAGCAACCTAGATGTCCATCAGCAGACGAATGGATAAGGAAGCTATGGTACATATACACCATGGAATGTTACTCAGCCATTAAAAAGAACTCATTTGAATCAGTTCTAATGAGATGGATGAAACTGGAGCCCATTATACAGAGTGAAGTAAGTCAGAAAGATAAAGACCAATACAGTATACTGATGCATATATATGGAATTTAAAAAGATGGTAACGATAACCCTATATGCAAAACAGAAAAAGAGACACAGATGTACAGAACAGACTTTTGGACTCTGTGGGAGAAGGCGAGGGTGGGATGTTTCGAGAGAACAGCATCAAAACATGTATATTATCTATGGTGAAACAGATCACCAGCCTAGGTTGGATGCATGAGACAAGTGCTCGGGGCTGGTGCACTGGGAAGACCCAGAGGAATCGGGTGGAGAGGGAGGTGGGAGGGGGGGATCGGGATGGGGAACACATGTAAATCCATGGCTGATTCATGTCAATGTATGGCAAAAACCACTACAGTATTGTAAAGTAATTAGCCTCCAACTAATAAAAATAAATGGAAAAAAAAATAAAAATAAATTTTAACAAAAAGATTTTAAAAAGTTATTTCTAATTGCATAAGCAATTCATAAATGAAAGTGAAAAGTCACTCAGTTGTGTCTGACTCTTTGTGACCCCATGGACTATACAGTTCATGAAATTCTCCAGGCCAGAAAACTGGAGTGGGTAGCCTTTCCCTTCTCCACGGGATCTTCCTGACCCAGGAATTGAACTGGGGTCTCCTGCATTGCAGGTGGATTCTTTAGCAGCTGAGCCACAGGCAAGCCCAAGAATATTGGAGTAGGTAGGCTATCCCTTCTCCAGCGGATCATTCTGATTCAGGATTCGAACTGGAGTCTCCTGCACTGGAGGCAGATTCTTTACCAACTGAGCTATCAGGGAAGCCCAATTCATAAACAAATTCTCTTAAAAAGTAAAGATATTGCAGATGAGCTATTCTTTATTTTATTGATTGACTTATTTGGCTGTGCCCTGTCTTCATTGTGGCGGCCTGTGGGATCTCGTTCTCTGGCTAGCGATTGAACCTGGGCCCTCTGCTTTGGGAGTGCAGAGTCTTAGCCCCTGGGCCTACCAGGGAAGTCCCCAGGTGAGCTGTTCTACAAGAGCTACCCTGGTCTCCTAGTCTCTTCCCCAAAGGTAAACTACTTAATCAATTTGGTAGGTATTTCTCCAGACCTTTCTTTATGAATTACTTATGTACAAATGGATATAATTTGGGAACTTATCACACTGAGTGAGTTATCTTGCAAATTTTCTTTTTTCACTCAGCAGTATATTTGGAGCTCTATGCTAGTACATATAGCTACATAATTTTTTTCCAAACTTTTTAGTCTGAAACAACAACTTCTTTTTAAACACAAAAGTTACAAGAATAATAGTTCAAAGAATCTTCAGATAACCTTTCTCCACATTTAATATTTGTTATATATGTGTGTATATACATGTATGTATATACACACATTATATATATAATGTAATCTTTGTTGTTCAGTAGCTATGTTGAGTCCAACTCTTTGCAACCACATGGACTGCAGCACACCAGGCTTCCCTATCCTTCAGTGTCTCCTGGAGTTTGCTCAAACTCATGTCCATTGAAATGTAACCTTATTATACAGATAAAATGTAATTTTCTTTTTGAATCATCTGAAAGTAGTGTACATCATGTCCCCGCTCTCGTAAATTCTTCACTGTATAAAAGTAAAGATATTCTCTTAAATAGGCATAGCAGTTATCAGCTCCTCTAAATATGGTATTGACTTGCTAATTTGATCTAGTCTACCATCTGTATTCCATTTTTGTCAATTAATTGATTAATGTCCTTTGTAGGATTTTCCCCTCCAATCTAGGATCAAATATTGCCTTTAGTTGTCATGACTTTTTTGTTCTATTAATATGGACCATTTTTTTACAGTCTTTCTTTGTACTTTATGATGGTGACACTTCTAAAAAATATTTATTTATTTGGCTGCATCAGGTCATAGTTTCATCATGTGGGATCTAGTTCTCTAGCTCGGGATCGAACCCAGGGCCCCTGCATTGGAAGCATGGAGTCTTAACTGCTGGACCACCAGGGAAGTCCAAATATGGACACTTTTGAAGAATACAGTCACTTTTTATAAAATGAACTGTTTCTTATTTTGGGTTTTCTATTGTTTTCTCATGATTAGGTTGATGATTAGGTTCAAGTTAGGCATTTTCAGCCAGAAAATATAGGGGACAGGGGACCACATATGCACAATCACAGTACTCATTTGCCCCTTGTTGGTGATGCTAATTTTGATCACCTGGACAAGATGTGGTCTGCGTTGTCCACTGTAAAGCTATTATGCTTTTTCCCTCGCAACTAATATGTGGTCTTTTGAAGGCACTTAAGATCATGCACATAGCCTGCTCCTTGTCAACATTTCCTCCCAGATTTAGCATCCTTTGATGATTCTTATCTGAGCCAATCTCTGTTGAGATGGTTGCAAAATGATGATTTGCTAGCTGTAACGATCCTTCCCCATATACCAGGGGACTTCTCATTCTCTGGTAAGCTAGGACACTCCCTTCTCCCTTGTTGTTTATTTATCTGTTTATTATTGACTCACAGGTTTGGCCAGTAGAAGCCCTTTCCTGTGTCTTTGTGACACACACCTTTTTTTGGAATATTTCATTACTTTCTGGCATTACAAAATGTTCCAGGCTCATCTTGTACCTACCCTGTCCATCCCTGGAATCATTTCTCCGAGGACCTCTGGCTTCTTTTAGTAGGGATGGTGTCATAGCGCAAGATCTGCTCTCTGGCATGTTCGCCGCTTCTTGGCCCCCTTGCCTCTCTCTAGTGGAGTCTTTTCAACTGCTGCCTGCTGGCTTGTAGGATGGCTGTGCCATGGTCTATTGCTTGCTCTGGTAATGCATGTTCAGATTGCTTCCAGTGTGGCCCTATTTACCTCAGAAAGCATTCTTTTGCATGCTTTTTGCTGGTGTATGGAAGTAGTCTCTCTCCAAAGGTGGGTGATGGGAAGTGAAAGTGCTTGTTCATAAGGTGTGCATGTTTAAAATGTTACTAGATATTTCCAATTGATTCTCCATAGAGGCTCCACCGACTTAGAGCCCAACCAACAGGATACGAGAATCTTTCTTTTTCCACACTGTTTCAGATGCTTGGTATTATCATTTTGTTTCTACATAATCTGAGGAGTGTGACATTACTATCTTAATGTTCATTTTCCTGATGGTGAAGAGGAACATCTTTTCATGTGTTTATCGGCTGATGGGTCATCTGTGTTTGCCCTGGAGGAAGCAGAGGGCTATAATGGTTGTGCCAGACCTCACTGGATGGGAAGACGTTTAGTAGGCAGGCAAGACAGGGAGGCTGTTTCAGACATAGGAAACAGCAGGGCAAACGACAGAGCGGTGCGGGCCAAATGGTCGTAGACTTTGGATACCCCACTTTCCTGGGGGTGGGGCCCGCTATTTAATCCCAGCGCTGCCTCTTTCACAGTCATCTCCATGACAAGCTTTGCAAAGAGCCTCCAGAGATTGGCAGGTGACTCCCTGGCCTTCTATTTTAAGACCATGTTAGAATTCACACACACCTTCCTTGTCTGAGTGAAATTTAATTGGGGCTGAGGTAGCCAGTGTTTTTCTTAAGGCAGTAAAACTAGCTTGTGCTCACCAAAAACTGGATCAGTAGAAGGTGCAGCCAGCAAAGGAAAGAATATAGGGAAATGACCTGCACTGGGATACAGACTGATGGATCAAAGGTATTAAGCAAACAAACCTCTGTCTGGAAACAACAGATAGAAACCCAGTGCAACGTGGGATATAGTGATCAGGACCAAAAGAGAGGCCAGCTTTTCATTGTGGCTCAGTGGTCAGAGACTTGGAGGAAAAGCAAAGTAGTGTTTAAGAAATAATGATGTCTGGGCTTCCCTGGTGGCTCAGTGGTGAGGAATCCACCGCCAGTGCAGGAGACTCGGGTCTGATCCCTGGTCCGGGAGGGTCCCGCATGCCGTGCAGCAGCCTGCCAACTACTGAGCCTGTGCCCCAGAGCTCGGGAACCGCAACTACTGGAGCCTGCGCGCCCTGGAGCCCATGCTCCACAACAGGAGAAACTACCGCAGCGAGAAATCACACACGACACTGAAGAGTAACCCCCACTGCCGCAACGAAAGACTGTGCAGCAATGAAGACCCAGCACAGACAAAAACAAATAAATAGAAAGAAATAGCAATGTCTTACGGCAGGAATCATTTTGTGTTGTATACATACATCAAATCAATATGTTGTATACCTTAAGCTAACGCCATGTTAGATGTCAGCTGTATCTTAGTGAGACTGGACCCAAAGAAATTTTGAAAAAAGAAAGAACAAGGAAGATGGTTAAAGAGTTTGGATGACATTCTGCCAAGAGATGGGTGCAGGGTCATTTAATAAGGTATAGGAGAGGCCTTCTTTCATAGTAAAAGGGGATTTTGTGGGAGGAAAGAGAAAGAAGTGGCTTCATCTGGAACATGAGGGGTTCAGGTCAAAGGTTTGGAACTGATGGGGACGATCATAATTGTTGATGTGATTTCTTAGGAAAGTTTCTGAAATGCCCTCTTTGTCTTCGACTTAAAGGCACAGATTTTTCTTCTGCTGTAATCATCTGACATGACCTGTGAAATCCCCCCAGGCCCAGATTCTCTGTCAAGTCAGGGTCTCGGCGGATGACTACAGGTGCAGCCGCTGCTGGCAGGTGCTGGCTTAAGGCTCACATACCCACATGCTTCCTCTGTTCCAGGAAGGTCAAACCAGCAGGACCCAGACTTCTTGGGGTGCATGGCTTTGGGGGCTGCAGATGTACTTGGGAAAATAGAAAACTGGTTTTTTTTTTTTTTTTTCTAATGAGTATCTCAACTGATTTCTAACAGTATCATGAGTTAGGTATTATTGTCCTTATTTTCTCTCTCTCTCTCTTTTTTTTTTTTTTTTTTACCATGCTGCGTGGCTTGTGGGATCTTAGTTCTCCAGTTAAGAATTGAACTCAGGCACTCTGCAGTGAATGCATGGAGTCCTAACCACAGGACTGCCAGGGAAATCCTTAGCATGACAAATTTTATGGTCACAGAGAAGTGAAGGTAGGTCAAATACAATGAACACTCCTGTACTTACCACCTAGGTTCAACACTTTTGTCTCTTTTCCTTTGTCTCAATATATGCTTCTCTATGTGTATGTAATATCTATACATATATTTATATGTTTTTTCCTTTAGACTGAATCTTTTTAAAGCAAGTAGCAAACGTTATTGCACTTCACCTAGTCAGGAAACAGAAACCAACCTGCTATTTGAGTGGAGAGAATTTACTATAATGACTTAACTATGCTGTGTGTGCTTAGTCGCATCAGTTGTGTCCGACTCTTTGCGACCCTATGGACTGTAGGCTCCTCTGTCCATGGGATCCTCCAGGCAAGAGTACTGGAGTGGGTTGCCATTTCCTCCTCCAGGGGATCTTCCCCACCCAGGGGTTGAACCCAGGTCTCTTATGTCTCCTGCATTGGCAGGCAGGTTCTTTACCACTTGTGGCCACCTGGGAAGCCCGTACTAAATATGTTATTAACTGGGTAACCAGAAAAATAACATGAGGACTCCTGGAGATTATGGAGGAGGCAGTTTCAGGAAGCAGCTACTGTCCTTTGGGCTGGTGGCCTAAGGGACAAAGATTAGGGTTGTTAAACCAGATTTCTACAAGAGGGCTCCCTGTTGCTGAGAGTCTCCTGTCTGAAGTCAAGGGTCTGCTGGTGCTGGTCCCTTGAGTTATGGCCCTGGGAGCCAGACCTCTGAGTGGGGGCTGGTTCAAAGGTGCTGGTGTCTCTGTGGGGCTGGACTTCATGGCTGCTGTAGGAAGGCAGTCCTGTATGGAGATGAAGAAGCAGTGCTGAGGGGCAGTACTGGAATGGGAAGCAGATGGGAAGCAGCAAGTCCCTTCCTCCTCCAGCCTTTCATGCTCTCTCTCTAGCATCCCCTTTTGGCAGATCCTTTCATGTGGTTTGCAGTGTCCGAAACCCAGCGTCACAAGGCCAAGAGGGTGAGTTTGGGGCCAAGAGACAATATTTTTAACGACTGGCACAAAGCTTAAATATTCTATCATTCATCTCCTAAGTTAAGAAGTCTCTCCTGCATGTATACAATATCATTGTCATGCCTAAGAAATATCATTATTATCATTAATATGCAATCATTTAATAGTAATAATATAATTTAATATCCAATGCATGTTATTCCCCCAAATGTGTTTTATGGCTGGGATTTTAATTCTCTAGGGATTAGAATCCAATCAGTGTTCCTGCATTGCATTTGCTTGATATATCTCTTTAGTTTCATTCTAGAACATTTACTGCATCCCTTCTTTTTAAATAACCATGACAAAAAAAAAAAAAAAATAACCATGACAAGATAGGCCAATTGAGTCGTAGGAATTCTGAATGTCTGAGTGTTTCTTCATGGTGTTGCTTTACCTGTTCCTTTCTCCCCAGTAGTTCCTGTGTTCTACAACTGAAGTGTAAAGACTTGATTAGATTCATTCATTTTTGTCAAGAATACGGCATCAGGGGTGATGTGCATTTCAGGGCAATGTGAATTTTAGCATATGAATTCTTGTCTCATTTTAAGACATTTATTAATTTCAGACATACTTTTGTACCCTTGGGAACCAAAGCTGCACAATTCTCATGAAAGGGGGAAGGGCAACCATTTTCACTGTAACGGTTGCTGCCTGTTGATTCTGGTAGAACTTGCCCGTGTCCTCCTCGTGCACCAAGCCCTCCTCAGTCACCCTCTTGTGTCATCTGGAGACGTCCTGTACTGTGTCCGGGAACGTCTACTCACTGAGACTCAAGCATCCTGTTTTGCAATCTTCTGGGTCCCTCACGAGCCCTGCAGGGTAGAGTGCAGGGCACCAGCGCTTCCCGGACACACCAGGCTTGGCTCCCTGCCGCCTCTGAATGCTCTGTTGCAGAGCCAGTTTGCCGAGAATTGACTCTGAAAAAGGAGTCTTCTCTTCTCTTCTGTCTGCAGTTGTCCTCTTTGTGAGTTCTTCCAGGGGCTGTCTTGTAAACCTTGTCATGCGTCATGCCCTCACCCTCGACGATCATGTCTTTCTTGCCTGACACTCTGGTCTGTCTCAGCATTCCTGATGCTCTCCCGGCTTTGTTCAGCACCTGAGGTCCTGACCATCCTGGTCTTCCTTTGGCATCACTGAGCAGAGTCACCTACTTTGGATCCTCTTTCTGGGTTTTATTTTCATCCAACCTATTTCATTTTCCCATGTGCATGAGTGAAGGGTCAGGCATTCTTGTTCAGAGCCAAGTTAAAAGATAAGAGTTCTAGGCTTAGTTCCTGAAGTTGGATGCCTACAGGGCTCCAGGTAGAGTGAAGTTTTGAGGAAGATCAGATGTAAGGAAACCAGCAGCTCAGGTTCAAGAAGAAGTGACCCCTGGTTTCTGCAGGTTTCTGCATGGTTGGGGTTCTGGTGAACTGGAGAGCTCTTGAAAAAAATAACCACATATTCTTTGTAGCTTATCTCCTATCAGGAGGTAAAAATCTATTTCCCTGATCCTTGAATCTGGTTGATCTTGCGTCTTGCTTTAAGCAACTGGACGTTAATACAAGGCATGTAGGCAGATGCTGGAAAAATGCTTGCCTATTGAGGCTTGTCCTCTTTTGCTGATGGAGAAGCACTGAGCTAACCTACTTGACAGGCCATGTGGAGGACAGTCTAACACCTGTCAGTCTCTGGTTGCAGCCGTGGATGCAAGTCTAGGAGAGACCAACTGAAGAAACACTAGCTGGGCCCAGGCCAAACTGCTGACATCCAGAATGGTAGCTAATAAACAATTGTTTTAAGCCACTAAGCTTTGGGGTGGTTTCTTATGGAGCAAAGGCTAACTGGTACATGTACCCTTTGATGCGGGCAGCTCCTACAGGGCTCCAGGTAGAGTGAAGATATGAGGAAGAGCAGCTCCAGCCTAGAGCTGCCAGGCTAGAGTATGGTACCAGTATTTTGGGCTTCCCTGGTGGCTCAGATGGTAAAGAGTCTGCCTGTAATGCAGGAGACCTGGGTTTGATCCCTGGGCTGGCAAGATCCCCTGGACAAGGGAATGGTTACCCACTCCAGTATTCTTGCCTGGAGAATTCCGTGGACAGAGGAGCCTGGTGGGCTACAAAGAGTTGGACACGACTGAACGAGTAATATTTTTTTTAAACATCACCATACCTTCCAGTTTTTTTTTTTTCAGAGAAGAGAAAAATTCAAGGTAATTTTTATGTGAAATAGTCCAACTTTTAAATGATAGCACTAATTTAAAAATGTTCTAGAGGGGAGGGAGATGCAAGAAGGAGGAGATTATGTATACATATAGTTGATTCATTTCATTGTATAGCAGAAACGAATACAACATTGTAAAACGATTATACCCCAAATTATACTCCAATAAAAATGTTCTAGAGACTCTCCCAAACATCTGGGGTCTGGACTTGGTGCCCTGGGGCCATCCTCCTTCTTGCTAGTGGCTCCATTGCTTGCCTCATCTCTCTCCCTGATCTAGGGGAAGTGGACTCAGGAAGGGGGCACCCTGGAACCAAAGACTTCCTCTTGGCCTGCCATGGAGCACTGAGTCTGTTAGGGATATTTATGGAAGGATGAGGGTACCTCTAAAAAAAAATCCCGAGGAGATTTCTTCTGCTCCTTCTTCGAGACTCTGAACAAAATGCCACCCCCTCTGAACTTCCCACCGTGCAGTTCACTCCTGGACTGGGGATAGTCATAAATGCAGCAGTCCTTTTTATTTTTTTCCTCTCATTGTCTCCCCCACTAGACCAGGGGAGCTTCTGTGGGGGCCAGGTCTGGGGGACTTACCTACCTTTCCGTCCCAGGCCAGTGATTCATGTTAGAGGAACAGGTGACCCTGGCGAATGCCTGGAATGTTCTTCTGTGCCTCTCCTCCGTGTGGGACAGGCTGCCTCATCCTAGCCCCAATCACCTTTCCTTGAAACTCTGTATCAGAGTGAGTCACGGAGCACAAA